>NW_027305699.1:0-84000 GCF_039555335.1 Amphiura filiformis
AACTAGAGAGTTTGGCTTTTGATATTTACCATCAACATGATCAATGTTGTACCCGTGATCAATATTTTTAGTATATAGTATAGACGAATCCAATTTCACGTATTCCTACACCTCGGTGGCAGCCATTGGCTGGGTCCCCGCTGAGTATATCTCACCTGAAATGTGAAATGATGCGTCCTTGCGGGAAGTTTAAACTGCATTCCATCATCCGTGTTACACGTAGACAAAAGAATTATGAAAGTTTGCAACACAATACAATATAATAATGATTTTAAGCGGCTTTAATCCACCCAATTGGGCATTCACAACACCAGCTTGGTGCGCCGGGGACCCAAGAATGGCCGACCAAATCCTGACTATGACTTGGCTCGTTGGATTCGTCTATAGGCAGAAATTCACAGTAAACATGGAGACCTCCTCCCTTTTTGGCAAAATTTGGTCAAACTTTGACAGACCCCTTAAGCTCTTTATAGTTTTGGACCTTCTTGGATTACATGGAAAAAACAGTGGCATGATCGACGGGAAATATATAAATAAACATAATTTTTCACCAGGTTCGCCGTCGCAAATGATAAAGGAGACAAGTAGAAAAGTGATTCCGCCTGGAAATCGAACCCAGGACCTCAGATTTACGAGACCTGCGCCTTAACCACTGGGCCACGGGAGCTTCATGATTAGGCTGGTTGAAATTTGAACCCATAAGCGATCGCTTAAACTTATCTCCTCCCCGCAGTGGTTAAGGCGCAGGTCTCGGAAACCTGAGGTCCTGGGTTCGATTCCCAGGCGGGATCACTTTTCTACTTGTCTCCTTTATTATTTGCGACGGCGAACCTGGTGAAAAATTATGTTTACTTCTTGGATTAGTTGGGTACATAATAAAAAATTTCTTGATAGTAGATTTTTTGCAGGGGCTACGGGACTGGTCATAGGTATAAATGTGCGCGGTTCCCTCCTCATATTGTCCTACAATCCAAGTATTGTTTTAGCCTGTTCAGCTATCTTCCTTCTGGCAAACTGAAAGAAACATACGAATAGATATGAATGATAATTTTTGGTCAAATTAATGTGCTCCAGTTTGAAGGCCTATATAATGTTTGTCTGATACGATCTGAGAGTACATAATTAAGAGAGGCGCTACATCGATCGCTCAAGTGAGGACAGCGTGAGCTCGATACCTGTATAAGAGTCTGTTCGCCACGCCACAAAACCTGAAAGGTGATTATGAATATGTAATGATATGAATGAGCTAAATGTGACGTAGCTACGAAAAGGCGATGTTATTGGATGTATGTAGTTCATTGGGCGGAGCCATTATGCCATTACGCTGTTGTTGTGCAGACGTCACGCTCTGCGAACGGTACAAAAAGGTGACTAATAGAAATATATTACGGCTCTTGGCAGCAGACAGATTGCGCTGTTCTCTGACCCTGAGTGTTTGTCACGTAGACATACCGTGACCTGGGAAACATGTACAAAGCAGGGGATGCGATTGTGCCACAGGTTTTTTTTGTCTTCGGAATCGGTATAGGCAATTTGTACAGAGTGCCGCTAGCCTGATACGATCATAATGCAACCAGTTCAATTCGTCTGCTCCAACCAAATATCAGAACTTGAATAAATCGACTGGTACTGAATTAACCGTGTTGATCTCCCCCGGCCATTGGCGTAGCGACGGGGGATGGTGGCAGAGGGGGCACGTGCCCTGGGCGCCACATTGAGGTGGGCGCCGACTTTATCAATTCAGCACCGATTCTGCGCCCCCTCCAAGCGATGAAAGTAAAACTTTTCGCGCGCTTCACTCGCAATACTCATTTAAAAGATCAATTAAAGACCGAAATGCACTGAACTTCATTATAACCAAAATTACTTAGTGGTATTTGTGCTATTTTTTGCGCGTTCCGCGCATAATTGTTTCAAGAATTGGGGAGAGAGGCGCCATTATGTATCCTTGGCCCCGGGCGCCTCCACCCCTAGCTACGCCACTGTCCCCGGCGACCGCCGGGTGGCGTCTCCGCACGGAGCGACATTTTCAACAAACAAACATATAAACGTATTTTGAGTAAAATTTACTTACTTTACCCGTCTCCGTTGTTGGAAAGGCATCCTCCACGAAGATTATGTACTTTGGAACAAGAAAATCGGACACCTAAAAACAAAATAATGATTACATTAAAAAATAATAATTATCATAACGCCATATTGGTCATCTTAATCTTAATACTATTTACAGAGTGTCCGTCCGTCCGTCCGTCCGTCCGCGCGATATCGCGTTCGCGTCCGCGCGGTTCGCGTTCACGCGGTGCACTATCGCGTGCTCGCGGTGCGCTATCGCGGAGTATCAACGGGAGTGTGCGCGGAGTACAGTGCGCGGATCGGAAAAGCATTACAGTGTGACTAACAGGTGCATCTCATCGGACCAATAATTATAGGCCCTATTTTCAACACATATTTCAATACCGAACACGTGCACACACCAAACACGTGCATATAGGCCTATTTCAGCAGAACATGACTATTTCCGGAATCCTCCAGAATGGTTAACATAAAAATTATCCGTTATGGTAAGGCCTATAACCGTTTTTGCGTTCACGTTTCTCGCGATTGATTTCATTACTTTAGTAACGGCCTATATCCACGTCCAGATACTAATTTCGGTTTCTCTAAATGTGGTAACAGGGCAGGGCTTGGAAGAGGCGAATGATGGGTTTCCAGATTATGGGTAGGCCTACCGAACTACCGAAGTAAACATCACACCTATAAAACAGAGTTGATTAAGTTGTGTCAAGTTGGGTCTTGATCGTTGAGAGACGCATTTCAGAGTAGTTTAAAAAGTCAGGGCAGGTATATTGGTAACGGGTTTGGGTAATTAGAAATAGGCCTATCACGAGAAGCGCCCGACCCGAGAACCGCGAAATCTAGTACATAATAACTGTAGACTCAAAGCATGCGGATATTTCCCGTTTTTAGTGTTTATATTTTGTTTTGGTATATTTTTCGAGCTATATCTTTTTTTCTATCTCTGACCCACCTTGCCTCTGCAAAATTCCTTCAACTCATCTGAGGTAACTTTGGCGGAAGGATGAAGTCTTTGAAAAAGACAAATTAGAAAGAAAATAAAACAAAAATAAAAACAACCCAAAAATATTACAAGTAGGCCTATAATAATGTCCCTCCCAACTGAAGTGCAATAACAAACCTAATTATTGCTCAGTAAAGACATTACATAGTGCACTTAATGTCCACGGCAAATTCAGCGTGACCTTTCCAGCCATAAACCCGCTTAGTGAAGATTAAACCGAGATATGCAGTACTAAACCATTATAGTAATCAATTGTCCAACGCAAATTTATTACCACGTGATAATATTAATCCAATGAGCGACCGAATTGTCCGCTACGATCGGCTAATCCAATTGATAATGTACGGGCGGAGCTCCACTGACTGAGTTTTGGGGTATTTTTCACTGGTTTGCTGTCATTTACTCATCAAGGCGGTCCACCGTTATTATAAGGACTATGCTAATGATTTAAAGATTGACATGTAGAGAATAAACCATACTTGATTGACAGAAAGTACTAAATTTGTACCTATTACGGGTTCGTGACAATTTCTTGCAAATCCGACCAAGCCAGGGCGGCCCGGTGAAGCAAAATGTGCATTGGAATAACACGGGATATAGATGGTATATTTCTTTCTCATACAAATGTATGGTCCCCCGTTATTAAAGCTTGTACCGGGTTGAAAATTCAGATATTTTAAAAAGAATAAGTAATTGAAACATAGAGAAAGTACTAACATCATCATAGTTTTTATACTTTTTCATATATGATGCTAACTAGTTCATCTCCTATAGCTACAACACAGCGCTACCAGTAGGGTTCAATTGCCTATTGTGAGTGCCCCTGTCTTGTGTACATACATGTAGTTAACAATAACTGCATGATGAGGGAAAACAATCAGGCGGACCAGTGTATATATTTTACAAGTAATTTATTCAATAATAATAGGCATAATAATAATAATAATAATAATAATAATAATAATAATAATCTTTATGATAATGATCCAATTTAAATCACAATGATCCCCTCAATACACTTTGTTATGAAAAACGGATTAAGGGTATACGAGGTATTATTGGTCGAAGCAGCCAAAAAATGTTCATTTTCATTATCTGAATCAATAACTTATAAGTTCCCCCTAAATACTTTTTAAAATAAATCGAAAAGTATTTGACCAAATGCAAATGTGTAAAAAGGTATGGGTAGCCGTATTTGTTTTACACATATGGACCAAATTATAGCGTCACACGTCATTGCGTTCATTAGGTAAAAAAAGACCGTTTTAAACAGTGTTAAAAGTTGCATCTGAGTCCATAGTAGGCAGCTCTCAAACAATACAGTAGGCCAGGTCTATTCATGTGTTTGTTAAAGAAAACCTGACTGCTATGGACTCAGGTGCAACTTTTAAAACGGCCTCTTTTCTTTCACAATTAACCATTGTGACTGAATGCAATGACGTGTGACGCTATAAATTGGTCCATATGTATAAAACCAATAGGGTGTCCGACAAGGCCCGTAGAGCTGGCAAAGTATTTGCTCGCGGGCAACTCAACCCAAACCTCCACGTGGTGTCGGATGGATAACGCTAACTTGGGCTCTGGGGAACAGGCTTGGATGCGAGGAAGTCAAGCTAGCGTAGGATCATGCATAGTAATTTAACCACGTTTTAGCCCTTCCTCGGTTGACTCAGCCTGGTGTGGCTCTGAAGAGACACCGTTTGGTTTTGACCACGCAGACACGGGGGGGGGGCACTCCAACTTTGGAGGTGACGCGTATGTAGGGCTGTTAAGACCCCTTTTTCAGCATCGCTGTCACCCAAAGACCCCATATTTTTTACGAGCACATGCTCGCTCCGCGCTCTGTCACCCGAAGACCCCTATTTTTCCATTTGATCTGTCACCCAAAGACCCTTACAAGTTCAATTTGAACAGCAACTTTCATTTATCACTGATTTTGTTACTTATTTTGAAAAAATAAAGAAATTTGAAGCCATTTCGAACTAGAAATTCGATTTTCGAGGTTTTTTGTGGTTTTTATGCCCTCTTTACAGCATAACTCAAGCGCCACAGGACCTACAAAAGTATCTCTGTGATGATTTGAATTCTTCTACACGCTATGAATTGAGCAATGCAATTTTTGCTAAAGCTCACATTTGCAAGATGCTGTGAACTACATTTTCGTTGCTTCTTCGACCAACAATACATCGTATAACCTTAAGTCCACAATGATATGGATTAATTAATTCATGAACATTCCAAATTTTGTCAAAGGCCAAGCATACTTTTGATTCCAAAATTCAAATCCCAAATATTTCCAAAATACAAATGAAATCTTTGTTGAAAAATCAACTGGAAAATTATATAAGTCTACATATGAATTTTGATAACAAATCAATCTCAGAAAAAGTCCAAATGTGAAATTTAAATGATCAAAATTGTAAACACCAAAATCATTTATTAATGATACAGGCATAAAGATGTTAGAAATATTAAATCCTACATAAATGATCAGGGAAGAATTAAAAATAAATCGTGGATTTTATTTCGTAGGTTTACGTAGGCTATATGTATGATGTATATATAATAAATATGATGAAGCCATTTTTAACGTCTTTTACCTAATACAGGCGCAAACCTCTTCAGATGTCCGTTCATCAGGAACGCCCACAACCTAATTAAACAGATTTCGACAAAACAGTTTAAACTGTAGGTGAAATTTTGGACACATATCAATTTGTAAGCGCTCTTTAGCAAAGTCATAGTTCATTGAATTTACAACCGTATGATAAAACCTTTTGCACAAGATTTGCAATTTAAAGAGAAAACGCACAATGCAGACTATCGAATGGAGTAGGTAAGATAGCATGTCCATATCGTCGCAGGAGTATCGGACTAACAATCAACACATTCAGAAAAATGCAGTTTAAAAGTGAAGATTGGAGCGCACAGAAATTAAGCAATACAAAGGACAGTTTATAGTTATGTACGTGATTGTTCATCAGTATACAACTTCTTACCATGACATTACTGACTGCGGGATGTTCGTCAAAGACTTTCTCCAAGTTACCAGGCGCTATGTTTATTCCTTCTTTGATGATGCGTTCCTGCATAAAGAAAAGACTTAAGGGGGTACTACACCCCTGCCCAATTTTGTGCCTATTTTTGCATTTTTCTCAAAAATTATAGCGCATTGGTGACAAGTAAGATATGTATATTGTAGGGGCAAGGACTAGAACTACTGCACTGGAAATTTTATTTCAACACAGACAACAGTTGTGGAGTTACAGTCAAAAATGAGGAAAACCAATATTTGATCAATAAATCAATAACTACTTGCCTTGAGTTGCTGAATTTTCAATGCAGTAGTTGTAGTCCTTGCCCCTATAATATACATATCTTACTTGTCACCAATGCGCTATAATTTTTGAGAAAAATGCAAAAATATGCCCACAATTGGCCAGGGGTGTAGTACGCCCTTAATAATGCCATATTGTAAAATTTCCGTAAAAAAATAGATGAGTTTTAATCTTTTCCATAAAATGTTAGTTTTTCCTGTCATATGTGTCCCCTTTAATTCTGAGCCGAACAAATGAGGTAAAGCAGAGAAAATTGGAATTTACTACCAGCGCAGATGTCGCCCATGTAACACGAAAAGGGTAGCTAAAGTCGGCATCAAGATGCCGACAAGTACAAAAACATTTAAACGAAATGAAGGTAAAATTTGGGGTGCAATTGTACTCAAAATATTCATTACCGATTTTCTTCCAACAACTCGAAGATACCCATTTTCATCTAACGTTCCCAGGTCCCTAAAAATGGAAATGAACAAACATTATACAGAATTTGACTTAAAGCCATAACATTTTCATACAAAATAGATAGAACATTTCTGTTCGCTTTTACTATTAAGCGCGCTTCAGACTCCGTATTGTACGTACAATATTGTATGTACAATACTTTTCGTGACGTCAAAAAGTATTACACGTGCAATAAATAGTATGTACCGGGAAAATATATATTTTGCTACAATCATAGGTTGCTTAATTGATACGGAGTTGCCAAATTTCTAAGAGTTCTAAATTTAGTGAGTGCACGGAATGATGAACATCTTTTAATGTCTTCTTGTATTCAACCATGGTAGGTATCATAATACCTACCATGATTCAACTGTAGGCCTACTTGAATTATATAATCAATGGGCACCTTTTTAAAGTTAGTAATACGTCGTATTAATACTAATATTAATATTAATAATATTAAAATTGTAATAATAATATAAATGGCACATTCAGATCTTATTTATTTATTTATAGATTTATCTATTTAGGCCTATTTATTTATTTATTTATTTATTTATTTATTTATTTATTTATTTATTTATTTATTTATTGATTGATTGATTGATTGATTGATTGATTGATTGATTGATTGATTGATTGATAACTGATTGATTAATTGATTTAGAGATTCATTTATACTGATATTTAGTCATATATTGATTTAGAAAGTTGAAAAGTATTATTTGTAGGCCTTTGTATTTATTCTGGTTCTGATTTTATTGATACTGATATTTTTGTTAATTTTTAAAGTTTTGGCATAGCATTCGTTACATTATAACACGCTGTGTTATGAATTTGCAACACCTTTTTACATATTGATATCGTTGAGGCATGTTATGATAGGCCTACTTATGATCATCACAATACATCCATAAACGTGTTAATGCAGTAACCGTAGCGTTAGGGGCACGGAATATTAGAAAATCCCATAGGAAAACTGCCGAAAACGGCTTGTGCCCCTCCCCTCATCAGAACCGGATGCAACGCCTTCTATACTTTTTTCATTCATTAATTATAGGCGTATTAATAGTAATGCGTTGAGTTTTTTAAAAGTAATATCCGCCTTTTTTTTCTTTCTTTTTGAAATGACATACGGTACTTGTTACAAAAACAAATCAGCATGGAAAACATTTTTTTTCGTCAGAGGCAGATATTTGGCCTATTCAGTATCATAAAGCTACAAAATAGACGATCTTTTAAAATCATTTTAAAATATTTTTTTATTTATTTTTCAACCTTATTGTTTGTATTTGTAATGTTCACACAATCTGAACATGTGCTTGTAGGACAACGATTTTGAATTAAACATGTTAATTGTGATATTTTAATTCCCCTAGAACACCACAGTTAAGTGTCCAAAATTGTAAGTGGGTTTTCTTTTATTTAACCTCATTATTTCGCTAAAATTACTCGAAAACCCTCCTAAGAGTTGTTGTTACTAATAAACATTTCATAATTTTGGGCAAAGGATAGCCAAATAGTTGACCGAAATCGTATATTTGCACCAATATTTGACTGAAATCGTATATTAACATTACCGCCCTTCGTGGCTTTATTGCAAGCCAAAGTGTGAAACGAGATTACTTGAAATATATATTTCAGAGTTGAAAGAGTTTCAACCCTACGAATATATTTCTGAAATATGTCTCTCTGATTGGTTGATGGTCAAGAGGATTACGGCATCCTCAAAGCCTCTTGCTGTAATTCTCTAATCGATATCGCCCGACTGTTAACAAGTATTGCCCGTTGACCTAGGTAAGCAAAATTTAGAGAATTTCTTTAACGTAGTCAATACAATAATAGGTAAACTCAATATTGAACTACTGTCATTATTTAATGTCTGTAAAATAAAAATGAATAAATTAATTAATAAGTTAATAAAGAAATAGATAAGTAAATAAGTCAATAAGTGGCCATGCGTTTTAAGTGGAGATGTAACATTTTGGGGTTCATAATATAGGCCTACCCCGGGGAGGCCTACAGCCTATGTAGTTAAATTTGGTGTCAAACTAAAGCTTGTGATGAGACCAATACAGTAAGCATAATAAATAGTATAAACATTTGAATAATTGGTGTATAATTAGCATAATTTGCGGGGTGGAGGATGATCATGAGGAGCAAATTGAATATAAGTGACCCCCAGTGGTCATATAATGCAAGAGGTCCATTTCTTTTTTCACATTTTGTTTACAATTCACTTCAAACTGCATACTTTAACACCACACAATCATATTCCAGGTAATTTAATTTGCTTTGAGAAGCAATTTTGCATATTTGATTTTCTGTAATTATCAAACACATGGCTAATTGTTATCTAATCAAGTATAACATTATAATTATAATTATAGGCCTATTAATAGTAATGCGTTGAGTTTTAAAAAAGTAATATCCGCCTTTTTTCTTTCTTTTTGAAATGACATACTGGCTTTTTGTTTTTCAGCCTTATTGTTTGTATTGGTAATGTTCACGCAATCTGATAATGTCCCAACTTATACCTAATGTGAATCGAGCCATTTAACCGGTGCTTGTAGGACAACGATTTTGAATTAAACATGTTAATTGTGATATTTTAATTCCCCTAGAACACCACAGTTAAGTGTCAAGTCCAAAATTGTTTCGTTAAAATTACTCGAAAACCCCCCTAAGAGTTGTTACTGATATACATTTCATAATTTTGGGCAAAGAATAGCCAAATAGTTGACCGAGGTCGTATATTTGAACCAATATTTGACTGAAATCGTATATTAGCATTACCGCCCCTTCGTGACTTTATTGCAAACAAAAGTGCTGCTAAATGTGAAACGAGATTACTTGAAATATATATTTCCAGAGTTGAACAAGTTTCAACTCTACGAATATATTTCTGAAATATGTCTATCTGATTGGTTGATGGTCAAGAGGATTACGGCATCCTCAAAGTCTCTTGCTGTAATTCTCTAATCGATATCTATTCTAGGACCGATCTTTTGAAATCCATACAACCGTGTCAAATGAAATAGTCTCGGATCATAATTTGTGCACGATACAACGTTGATACTTCAGATTTCGGAATTTTATTTAAAATAGGCATAAATCACATTGAACAGGTTGAATGCTGGCAAAAGTAGATAAAATAACTATGGGTCGAATTTACATTAATCAGTGTCCTGGGCCAGGATAACATGTAGGACTCCTTCGCATTCTAAAACAATACTTCACCAAATGTCCTTGCTTTCATTTTCTCATTTAATTTATATTTATTTTTATTAATTTCTTTATTCACTGCCTATGTGGTAAATCCGGTATTGCCAAATATTTCTCGTCCATTACCCGTGTTAATCTATTTATTTATTAAAATGCACCATCTATTAAATTCCTGTAATACAATGTATAGTCATAGTGTATTTGATAACAAAGTTGTTTTTATTTTTGATTGGAATTAGGGGTTCCATAGATTTACAAGGGGTCAGTTTTTACACGATTTCATATATAAATATGTTTGGGCATGGCGGAATTAGTATATGATTAAAAATAGACATATTCTTAGGCCCCCTTTTTTAATGTTTGTACATTATTAATATTAATATACAAAATGCAAAGGAATGTATATATTATTTGATCGTTTTGTAAACATTAATTTTGATTTTTACTCATAATTATGTCTGGAAAGTCAGGGAAAAAACTAAGGAGTATCGATATTCCTGGGAAAGTGGATCAGATGAGCAGTGAGTAAAAACATTCGCCCTAAATGTTTATTTTATTTTTATTTTTTATGAATTTATTACTAGCCTGCTGGTAAAGTGCAGAAAAAAATTCAAAACGCATTCTAGGATTTTTCATCAGCAGCAGTAGAAATTTCTCTTGCATAGATTTTCGGGTGATCTCGCTTGGATTTAGCAAACAATGAACCGTTCACTTGTACATTTGTAGGTTATGTTTGTAAGCCTAAATATCATATTATTTGCATAAAACATAACTTACCATCACTACAGCATTGTAATGCTATTGCCTGCCACGCATTTTCATTTTTCTGGACGTCTTTATATAGTCCCTTACTTTTATGTCATATAAAATGGATACGCTTGTACCGCACTAATAACGTTTTCTTCCAGTTCGTTATCAGCCATTTTTGAACTATCCAGGCGTATTTTGCACAACTGTGCAGGTTAATTTTCATTGGGGATTTTTGAAATCTTCGTTCGTCGAACGATATTCAGGTGACCTCGAGCCTTTCATATAAATCAATAGTATCTCGCTATCAGTTGCGCGATATTTAATCCGATTCAACTCGGCGTGTCATCATATTTTATTCGTTGCCGTATATATTTTGACGTCACAAAAGTATTCGACAACGAATATTCGCCTTCGAATATTCACTATGAACCGACCCTTATAGCGCGTTATTTAATCTGATTCAACTCGTCGTGGCACGTATATTTATTGCACGTGTAATACTTTTTGACGTCACGAAAAGTATTGTACATACAATATTGTACGTACAATACGGAGTCTGAAGCTAGCCTTAGATATATATCCCCTTTTATTTTTGAGCCGAACAACTAAGGCAAATCAAAGAAAATTGGAATTTACTACCAGCGCCGATGTCGCTAATATTTATCACTACTTCGGTCGTGTTATGGTACGATCCTTTGTTGTGTAGATCACCGTCCCACACGCCATGTACGTACTGTGTTATGAACATCGTGTATGCGTTCGACTAATAATTCCATCGTAATAATAAAACGACGGTTCCTGTGTTTTACTCAAAATCTCGGATTTTGACAAAACTACAGCACCTAATTGCAGGGTATGTTGGTTTTATAAAGTTCAACATTATCGTGTAAAAAAAAAGAATTTTGAAAAATATTGAGGGACCCGTAAAAAGGTTGACATTTTGACCATATTAAGAGCTCGAAGAGGCACATTAATATAAATCGTATGCTATTCATCTTACCCTGTGTGGTACCATCCATTCGGTTTCTTTGCTGCTTTTGTCTTCTCTTCTTCTCCCCAGTAATATAAAAATAAAGACCGACTTCTGGCGCAGATTTCTCCAATCTCATTGATTGGTAGGATCTGGCCATCATCGCCAATAATCTTCACCTATTTATGGAATGTTATGATTAGGTCTATTATTATTAAAAACAATGGTTGTTTTTTATTTATTTTTTCTTACCGAGAAACTTTTAACTTCTTCTTTTAACGGACAATGTACAGATAATTATGGCCACTTTATGTGATCGTAATCGACAAAATGAACATCAGTAAAACCTATATAATTCGAAATTTAGGTCTTTTATGAAACTTCATGCAAATATTCAATGCGAAAGTTCAAAAATTTTCATATGATGGTCGGCTTTTCCTCCCAGTTGTGAATTTTTAATAATTTATCATCAAATTTGTATAAAAATCAAAATTATTTTATATCAGAGGACATTCTTCGTATGCAGAATGCAATTTGTTTTGTCTAAGATGCTCTCAGGTCCCACAAAAATAATGTGCAAGGGTGGGTAACTGAGGCCTTAATGAATAATAGGCCTACTGTTTTGCTATTGTGAAAACATTAAACAATCATACAAGGCCTCAAACAAACAAATAATGCGGATGTCCTTAATTTACCTCCGAACCATCCGCAGGAACATATCCAGTGCTATGTAGAATTTCAATAGGATCTGTGGACGATTGCATGGCTGCAAAACCCTCTGTAGCACCATATCCTAGCTACACGTACGTAATCAAAAATATTGTGAAACAAGTGAAAAAAAAAGACAATAATTGTTTAATGCGGTCCATACACGTTCAATCTTATTGATCAATATCAAAGACCCTTAATACAAGAGTGGATACAAAATCTACCATTGAACACGCACAATGGTACATTTTGTATCCAGCATAGGGTCCCCAATATTATTGATCAATATTTTGATCGTGTTTGGGCCACATAAGTTAATGATACGCGGTACCATGCATATGTGTTCTTTTTGTTGTTCATTGGAAAAAGACGAGAGGGCCTATACCTTTCATAAGTTTTGCGCAATTTCAAAATTGTATAATGTCAGGCCCGTAGACATGATAAAAATAAGGAGGGGTTCCAAAAGGTGAATATTTTTTGAATATCGGTTAGCATAGGCTTTAAAAGCGGACTGTCGGTCCCTTTAAATGGGCTCTTTTATTCTGTTTAGGCCTTTTTCATTAAAAAAGTGGACCCTGTGTATTTTTCCTTAAAGATTTGGACCTTTATTACACACGAATCCGGTTATCAACAGCCAGTCGGTAATACTGAGGTGTCCCTGCGGTGTCCCAAAGTCGGGAATTTATACATACATATACATAGATACATAGATTTCAGTACACTTGTAGTATCCTGATTAGACATCCACGCATCGCAGCAATTAAATGTCCCGCCCGATATCAATTTCAGGTGCCCCCGCTAGAAGGCCAAACACACAACTTTCGATGGATAAGTATAAAAGTACATGCATATTTCAGCAATGTAGAAACCACTATGGTGCAAATGTTCAATCCGATCAGAAAAATGCTTCAAAATGTTTGTACATTTAATAGAATTTCATGGGCAAATGCACCATTCCTTGATACCGCCACTGTATTTGATAGGCCTGTGACTTTAGTTTACTTATTTCTATTCTTTTAAGCATGTTTGTAATAGACTATGCATATAGATAGCCTGTTTTTTTTTTGTGTGTGTGGGGGTGGGGGGGGGTCAGGGTTTTTTTCTTCTTTTTTTTTCTTTCCTTTTTTTCCTGTTTTTTTGCATAGGTTTGGACCCATGGACCCAATGGTGTGTCCCTTACGGACACACCTAGGTAAACAAGCCAACAAACAGACGGAATTTGACTTATCATACTTTGAGCCGATATAGCAACCTTAAAACCATTGTGGGTATATAGATGGTGCTCTGTAAGTTTTTGGGGCGGGAATTATACATACCAATATATGTTTAGTGATCTTTGAGGCTCTTTGACGTAATGAATAGGGAATGATGCTACCACCTGACATACCTGTAGATGAAAGGCATCGAAATATTTAGGGGTGGTGCAATAATTATGTGTACCCCCGGGGGTGAATTCTCATAATGGTCTGCCAAAAATCGCTTGCCCCCCCCCTTTGGCCATGCCAAAAAACCTTTGCCCCCCCTTTCGACGTGCCAAAAAAGCTTTGCTCCCCCCTTGACGTGCCAAAAAATCTTTGCCCCCCCCTTACACATGCAAGATTTTAGGGAACCCAAATTTAAAACCTTAAATTGTCTTAACATATAATGCGAGCGCAGCGAGCAGGAAATTTTGCATATTTGAACGTGTTCGTAACGTTTTCCTACGCCTTTTAGGGCGTAATATAGAAACAATGCCCAAAATATCTGTGCCAAAAATTGCTTGCCCCCCCTTTCGACCTGCCAAAAATCGCTTGACCCCCTTTCGACCTGCCAAAAATGCTTGCCCCCCTTTTGGCCTGCCAAAAATCTTTGCCCCCCTATAATTCACCCCGGGGTACACATAATTATTGCACCACCCTTATTAACTCTCTTCACGCGGGTGTCGACTGCAGACGACAAGTTTCAAAAATAATTTAAAATTCAAAATTTCAGAAATGTAAATTTTCATTACCATATTTGGAATCAGCATGAAAAATGCATTAAAATGAGTACAAACAAGCTTAGTATTGATTCAGTTGTTCTTAAGATAGCTCTTGATATTTTGAGAAATTATTTCAAAACTTGGAACTTTTTTCATTGAAGCGCATGGCTAGCACGCAGAGCATTCGACTGTCTCAACTTTTGAAGATATGCCCTTTTAAAGAAATATACCCGATTTATTGGTTGGGATGCGTCATGCTGCAAGATCACTAGACCTTACACCTCTTGATTTCTTCTTTGGGGGCAAAGTCCAAAGCGACGTCTAACCACCAGCTATATAGGCTCCAAGATCTTCCCAAACGTATTGCTGCTGCATCCGCAAATATCCGGCGCACAAGGATGGTACACAACGCAATTGATGCAATTAGGATCAGAGCTGAAACCTGGATTTCGCCAAGGAGGCAACCGGGTAGAGGGCAGAGAACTGTAAACTCACTTCAGAAGAACCAATACAACCCAAACATTACTTTTAAGGGCTACCTTTTACACCCAAAAGAGAATGACTTACGTTGCAAATAAATTGAAAGCAAGAAACAGCAAAATAAGAAAGTAAGAAACATAATAAAACAAAGAGGCATAAATAACCAATACAAGACAAAATAAGTAACTGCAAGTATAGCAAAAGAAGTCCCATCCCACATCTATTTTACCCACAAATTAATCGACTTAACAAATCCATAGCCCCTAAGCCCACCGGTAATGTCCATTCCCTAAATAAAGTTATTGTATAAAGTTATCATTGACGAATGTTTGATATTTATGTCTGATACCTGTACTCCTTTTTAATCTTTGAAGTAACTAAATTAACCTCCTCCTTCGACAGAGTGAAAAACGGGTATACATTTCATAAACGGAGCATATCTTCAAAAGTTGTGAGCCGATTGAAATATTTTTTTTGGTTTATTAAAGCTAACGATTACAGGTTTCTGATACCAAAATATATAACTTCTCTGAAATAGGGAAAAAAGAGAGCGCAATGTGGGTTCTGCTTTTTTTTTGGGGGGGTTACACCCTGTACTTACAAGCTTGAAAAGATGAAAAATCATAGTCATCGAAGTTTGGCAAATTCAAAATGTCGTTCAAATGATGAATGAGCATGGTGGATCCGGTAACTCTATAATAATCGTAATGACGTATCCCAGATAACTAGAAACCGTTCCTTTCGTATTATACTGATTATAGAGGGCGACGTTATCGATTTGTTTGTTTTTGTAATTTTTAATTTCATGTTCTTTCAGTCGACAGCCGTCACCGTCCTACATTCGACAGCCGGCGCTGTTTTAAAATCAGAGCCTGCCACCACTCAATTAACAAATCCAATCACCTCCCCTTCAAAAAAGAATGAGAAATAAAATGAAAAGAAAAGAAGAAAATGCTGACAATTCAGCTCAATTTGAACTTAAAATTCTGCCTGCATGGATATTTTTGGTGAACATTGGGGAATTTTTCTGTTTATTTTCTTACTGTTAAAAGGATACAAATCGTGTACTTTTCCTTCGTGTAATATACTTTTTCTAAATTGCGCAATGCAATTGTTTTGGTATTCAAAAATGAAAAATAAAAGACCGCACTGCCCATTGAACATTTCAGACCTGCTATTGGATTTTTTTTTGGGGGGGCTAATAATTATGATCTTCGTCACTTAAATGCGACTTTTGCCCGCTGTTGTAAACAAAACTCCTCTTTAAATATAAGAACGTGTCTTTACCTTTCATCCTGGATAACATTTGCCAACAGTTGTGCATCATACGTAGGACCCACAATGATAGTAGTACCGCCTTTAATCATGGGCATTACTGCTCCCATCTGTGCACCTATACCTCCAAACGACATGATCAGGGCATACCTACATGACTAAAGATGTGTATTTTAACATGGTTAAGATATGTGGTGTGGGGGCAAGGGGTGGAGCTGCGTCCTGTAGGACATCTTGCCCCTTCTATCCCTCCCCCTGATGTATGATGCTGACCGCCACGATATTTGGCTTTTTTGTGTGTGTATTTTGTAGCCCAATTTTGCCCATTTTTGCCAAATTTCGCCCCCTTCAAAGTTGCAACCTTCAAAGTTTGCACTTGCTTTTCACCCACCCCTCTGAAAAAGGCTATGCCACTGGATCACTTGTCTTCCCGGAGAGGGGTTACCACCCCCAATATTCCTCCGCTGCGATACAATATCAGTTATGCGTGTATTCCTATAAATATACTTACAAATTGTATGGGAATCCCGTCTGCACCTTCCTCAACCCGGCGCGAGAAACCCTCAACGGTCCGAAGCAATGATAAGTGTGTATGGATCACACCTTTGGGAAATCCAGTTGAACCCTGTTGATTAAAAAATAATGGTTTGCCATTAGTGGCCATTGGCATGATTAGTGCGTGATAAATGACTTGCGAATTGGAGGCTCCGTTAACGATTAGTCCGCCAAGAAGTACGCCAACCTTCGGCAGTCCGTCAAACCGAGCACCGATGCAAATATATATGATAGACGAGGAAGCAGGTACTTGGTTGCTCGGTTGGGCCCGCTGCCGAGTATTCTTCTTGCACCCATGTGTAATTTCCCCTTTGATCACCACCCAGGTCCCCACTCAAATCCCCACCAGACCCTCCCTGATTACCACCCAGGCCCTCCCTGGCAATTGCACTCCAGTCACCAACCTCCGTGGACTGGCGGGCTCGAGTGATCCGAGGAACTGAGGCAGTTCTACAATCTACGAAAAAAGTCCTTGGAACGCTTGGTACACTCTGTCGAAATTCCGTGCAGAATCTCATATGATCATGGAAATGACGTATATTTTGCCTGGGAACAAGCATGACATCTACAACAATGATTTACCCTTCCCTCTCCCCATCAATCAATGTTGGAACACATTGGGAAACCGCTGAAGACTTTGGTATTTCTCAACATTGCACAGGGGAGAGGGGGTGACAGTTTTCCGTTATTTACACGCAAGCGTTCCAAGACTTTTTTTGTTGATTGTAGGTCATGCCGGTTGTATTGCCAAGGAAAGGCCGGTGGTTCAAGTTCTTTGAGAAAGTATTATTCCCGGGATATTATCTCTTAACTTCTTACCGAAGTGAATATAACACCAATAGGATCATCAACATCAACTTGGTCTATAGCTTTCGTCACTGTACTTTTGTCAAATCCTTTGCCCATTTCCATGAAATCCGTCAATGCAATCATCCCTCTTAAAATTACCAAAACAAGACAGATAATATAAGTGAAATGGCATGCAATAATTCATCATGATTACCGTATTCTGATATCACTCAACGATCGTTGATCGTTCACTTTACTTGTATATATTAGCGCTTGGCCTTAATAGGGCCAGTTTAGGTCTGTTAGTTCAACGACTTTTGTCGTTGTAACAAACGAAGCGATAATGTTAGTTACCTCAGTTTGTTGAGCAAAAAATGCGCCGCATCGTCAAAACGTCGCCAATTACATTTCAGTGATTTACTGTAGCCCTGTTTAAAGCGAATCATGTTTTGGGGTTGTTGTTTTTTTTGGGGGGGGGGGGTTTAAACAGAATGAAAAAAACGTTAGCTTACTCACTTGCATGGATTGGTACCTGCGTTTATAACATACTTCAAGTTTGGCGTTCTAGAGATTAGATAACAATAGAATATACAGAATAGAATTTTACCTTACGAAAAAACAGTGACCTGCCAGTAGGTCTATTACGCAATATACTCAAATAAATTGCATGTATACATACGCGTTCGAACCGATATATCATCACGCTCGTCGAGATTCAGCATACACAAACCATCCTTAATATTTATTCTATTACCCCCACGACCCATTATTCAAAATCGCGCACTGTGATTTGTTGAAACGCGTCACGTGACAGACCATTAATTAGCGATAAAGTGTCAAGGGCAACGAACTTTATGTTCTTCTATCATCACAGCGCACAGCAGAGCTCACAGCACACCTGTTTATGTAGGGGAGAATGGAATGTCAGGGGTGTTATTGTATGTGCATACCTGCTTATAGGGGAGAATGGAATGTTAGGTTGTGTTATTGGAATGTGCATACGCTTTGGCTACGCGTATGCGCTCCACCTTGAGGTAAACAACTTGAAATATTTGGGCAAAAAAGTTGATATTTTCTCTTTAAAACACACTATTTTGTGGTAATAGAATAGAAATAAAGGGTGCAGCATTATCCTTTACACGCAAATAATGTGTCCTCGGCAGTAAAAACGTTTAAATAATGGGTTTACGTTTTTACTGCCTCGGACACATTATTTTCGTGTAAAGGATCATGCATTACCCTTTATTTCTTAAATCCTTGAAGTGCGATTCGCGTAGCGCGGGTAACGACAATGGCACAAATGGCGTTACAGCTTTACATTTTAAAAACACGAATCATACTGTCACCCTCTATGATCAGTATAACGCACGGTTGATAGTTATATGGACTCGTCAGTATGAAAGAAAAACCCGATTCATTATCATCAAAAAGAGTATGTTGATCGCATTAAACAAAATATATCTTTGATTAGATTTTTTGATTGTCAAATCCAAAAATACTCACTAGTTTTAGACTAGTTTTTGACCATTGGGATCCACTTTTCCCGCGGGATTGGCCGCTGCTTCCGGCGAGGCGATTTTCGCATCCCTCGGTGGCTTAGTTCTCCTTAGTGGATCAAAGAAGAAGGATGGAGTGGTTGGAGTGGATGGAGTGGTTGGACATGTTGGAGAAGAAGGCCATCGTCACCGCACCGTTAGAATGTAAAGCCGGCTATGGCGACGTTACGTCGACGATGTTCTGGAAATGATTTAGAAAGGCAGTACAGAACAACTGACGGAGCACTTGAATACCGTAGACACCACAGGTAACATAAAGTTTACCTATGAGGAAGAGTGCAAGGGCAAGATCCTGTTCTTAGATACGTTGATTGTGAGAAAGGAAGATGGAACTGTAAAGCCCCTGGTCTACAGAAAAAATTCATATGGATCAATACTTAAATTTCGATTCACAACATCCACTTCATCAAAAGATCGGCGTCATATGAACATTGCTCGACAGAATGCATTCCATTGTGAAGGAAGACAAGGATAAGGAGGAAGAAGAGAGTAGAATCAAAAAGGCAGTCACCAATTGCAGTTATCCAAAGTGGGCATTTGATAAGGCGAAACAACAAAGAGCAAAGAGCAAAAGAACACCACTCAGGAGACAGAAACTAAGAGCATGGTGGTAATTCCATTCGTGGAAGGTTCATGATCGGAAAAACTACAGAGACGTTTTCGTAAGCACAAACTATCCGTCGCCATGAAACCGCATAATATACTCAAAATACCCAAAGTCGATACCATTAAGACCAGTGGGGTTGTCTACGAGATTGGTTAAAAAGGGTGCGACAAGTCATACATTGGCGAGACAGGCCGTCCGTTTGGAGTAACAACAGAAAGATGCGGAAAAAGTCTCAAACAGAAAATACACCAGAAAAAATAGAACAATGTCAACCTCAGAAGTAAATAAATCCGCCATAACTGACCATATCGCAATCGAGAACCATGTTATCAATTGGGAGGAGCCTAAGTTACTCGAGAAAGACGGAAACCAACAACCAAGACTGATCAGAAAAGCAATTTGGATTAGGAGGCGGAGGGACGAAACAATCAACAGGGACATCGGGGGTTACTCTGTAGACCATGTACACGATCCACTAATAAGAACTAAGCCACCGAGGGATGCGAAAATCGCCGGAAGCAGAGGCCAATCCCGCGGGAAAAGTGGATCCCAATGGTCATTCTGAACATGCTGAAGAAGCCATCAGCCAAGATGGCGAAAGTCTAAAACTAGTGAGTATTTTTGGATTTGACAATTAAAAAATCTAATCAAGTTTAATTTCTACAATCCTACAAATGCATTTTTATTATCTTTATTTGTTCATCTGGATGGCGATTTCCTAGCGTCCTTTACCGACTGCAATAAAATTTCGAGCTCACTTGTTCTCCATTAGAAACACCCCGATTATTGTCATAAAAAAGAGTACGGTATGTTGATCACATTTGTTCCTCCGGATGGCGATTTCCTGGAGTCCTTTCCCGGGGGGGGGGCTTCAATATGAAATTAATATAGGTGTAGGGCTGGCACTTTCGCACTAAGGGGCATTCGGTGAGAGCAAAATGTAAAAAATATGGGGTGGGGTCATTGGGTGAGAGCATGATTTTTGGCATTCGGTGAGAGCAAAATGTAAAACATATGGGGTCATTGGGTGAGAAAATTACCTTTTTTTTTAAATCTTTGGGTGAGAGCCGAAACTGCGCCACAGAAACCTCGAAAATTAAATTTCTAGTTCTAAATGGCTTCAAATTTGTTTCAAAATAAGTAACAAAATCAGTGATAAATGAAAGTTGCTGTTCAAATTGAACGTGTAAGGGTCTTTGGGTGACAGATCAAATGGAAAATAGGGGGTCTTCGGGTGACAGAGCATGTGTTCGTAAAGAAATATGGGTCTTTGGGTGACAGCGACGCTGAAAAGGGGGTCTTAACAGCCCTACATACGCGTCACCTCCAAAGTTGGAGTGCCCCCCGGGAGTCCTTTACCCCCGCCTTTACCGACTGCAATATAAATAAGCTTTCGAGTTCACTTGTTCTACATTACAAAGTAGGGAATTGATGGAAGATGAAGGGCCTTGGGAGGGGAAATTAGAAGAATGATTGAGGAGGAGGAGAAGGAGGCGGAGGAGAAGTAGAAGGAGGAGGAGGAAGAGGGAAAGATGAGGTTTACTCTTTAATCTTACATTTGGCAATTGAGATTATCGGCAGAATTTGTCAGTAATTCTGGTATAATTTGGCTGGCTCTGTCACACATATCAGACGGCGATCTCATCAAAACGACGACTTTCATTCCGAGCTAGAAAGAAGGAGCAATGGAATTTCATAACATGATGACGATTATTATTTTGATGGTTGTTCTTGATTTGTCTGTCTGTTTGTTTGTATGTCTTCTTCTATGTTCCTGTAATAGGCATGCTAGGTGATGGGAGTGCATTATGGTTGTGGGAGTAAAGTCTGTATGTATCCGTGACTACATTTTTTATTTGTCTTCAGTTATTAGTTAAGCACATTCTTAGATTCAGTTGAAATCATTTTCGACATTTTGCCGGAATATTTTGTGTACGTGCGATTTGTTATCTATTTGTGCCATGCACGCTACGCCTACCTTTTGAATAGCTTCTTGCTGAACACTCAACGGAAAGTCTATCCTCATATGAACCTTAAGGAGAGAAAAAAAGAGGAATTTCGTTCCAGATATTTATAACTAAAGATATAATTGACGAAATGTGTGGCCCTTAATAATTTGGGGAAAAATTAGAGCCGAAAATCTCAGCGGATGCAAAAATCGTTGCGGAGAACCGAAATACAACGTTTCCGCAACGGAAAAATGTTGGACTATAATAATTATGCCGGCCTTTATGCATCTTTCCGGCGGGAACAACGGCTGGTTTTATTTTGACGTTTTTGACGATCTATGGTTAAATTAAAAGCTTTTAAGGTCAGAAATTGATTACGTTTGATAACAGTTTGTCCAATCATGTGTAGGCTTACTACTTCTACTATCACAGATATACGTTCTTCCCCCCTTGAGCATGTGCTATTACCATACGCACTCACGCCCGAACCCAGCCCGCAAACCCCCACGCACCAACACACAAGCCCACCCCTACAACCACCAACTACAGCACCCCACAACATGCATGCACACCCCCCCACACATCCACACACCACCAAACCCCCACATATACCTACTCACCGTGATGACACCAATTTGCAATGAGGCTAAGTATGCCAGTAGCCACTCGTAATGGTTTCCACCCCAAACTCCTAGTGTATCTCCTTTCTTCAAACCCAATTTTAGCAAACCCCCGGCAAACTGCTGACTCTGTTATAAACAGAATATCGAGTATAAACAATGGTTTACTTTGAAAATACAGTCTGGTGCCTCATCACAGTAATTGCTAATATGATCATGCTGGTCCTTGTCACCCAATATAAACAATTTCAATATTTTTTTCATGTCAATGACAGCAGATATCTATTTATATAACGCTGACGGGATAGCGCCTAAGTTTGATGGCAATATTAACCTCACTCTTCTGGCAGGGCATTCCAAGTGCCTGCAGAGAAAGGGTCAATGAATTATCGCGTGTGGAAGACGGGTAATGGAAATAATAAGAAGTGACACCTTTGTCTAAGAGACTAGCTCATTTAATTATTTATATACATTTTTTATTAGAATAAATGAACATTATATACTTA
Source organism: Amphiura filiformis (assembly GCF_039555335.1). Lineage (NCBI taxonomy): Eukaryota > Metazoa > Echinodermata > Ophiuroidea > Amphilepidida > Amphiuridae > Amphiura > Amphiura filiformis. The sequence goes on from NW_027305699.1 coordinate 22,809, forward strand.
CTTCATCTTGCATTTGTCTGAATGTTTTCCGTTCTTTATCTGCATAAAATACATACATCTCTTTGTCCGGGTTCTGATTAGCCACTTCGTTGAATATCTGCCCAACGCTCTTACCCGAAAACGGTATTTTCACAGGCACATGAATATAACTTTTTGTTAGGTTCTGCGACATTGTGACACTGAAGTGATTGGAATGAAAAAAATGTATTTGTTTCATATTCAAGGATATAGACACGGCAAGACAAAACCACAACTGGAATTATTAAAAGCCGGAGTTTCCCATCAACTTTCTTCAACACATTTTTTCAATCAATCGGTCAATCAATAGATAAATCAATAAATAAATCGATCGATCAATCATTTGAGTATGGGCGAAATTTGTCTCAGTGACTTTTGGCCAAAACCCTGAGCATGGAAGGGTGGTCCGAGTGATAGGGTTTAAGGGCTCGGTCACCCACCACCTTTGCACAGTATTTTTGTGGGACCTACATTATGAATATGAGGAATGTCCTTCTGATATCAAATAAATTTAATTTTTTTTAATTCTCAATATAATACAAATTCTATAACAAATTATTAAAAACACTGTGCAATGCCTTTCTCCCTCAGTCCCGAGCGTTACTACTTTTGACTTACGTACTAACTCATTCTATTCATATGGACTGAACATGCTGAATGGGACCAAATCTCATATCAGGACTCAGTGAAATTACGTGGTGTAGGCCGTAGGCCTATACCAGCAGTGGCGTAGCGACGGAGGCAGAGAGGGGCACGAGCCCTTGGCGCCACCTCAGGGGGTGCAGAATTGACCAATTCAGCATCGATTCTGCATCCCCTCCAAGTGATAAAAGTCTATTTTCGCGCGCATTTCAGCACAACTGCACAAATATACTCATTTGAAAGACCAAAATTCACTGAACTTCTTAAACCAAAATAATTTTAATACAAATGGTATTTCAGCGCAGTCCTAATAATTGTTTCAAGAATGGGGCGCCATTATGTATCCTGAGCTATGGGCGCCACAACCCCTACGCCACTGTAGGCCTATACCAGGATGCAAATTTGCTGTCAGCATGGTCAGAGGCTTGGTACTGCACTGTCATATTATTGGCGAATAGCAATCTCACAATTGGCTAACTAGCTAAGATGTTAATTTTCACAAACAGACAATACTTACAGGTTTCTTGATCGTAAAGCCTACTTCTAATTAATAAGGCAATCTGACACAGTCCTTGCTGGAATCCGACTGAGCAAACAAATAGGGCAATTTAAACTTTCGACAACGGGTGTTTTCTGTTTTGTTCCCAAAATATAAATACTTGAACCTTCTGTGATTTACACGATAGTAACGTGACCCCGACTATTATTATCATTTATCAGTATTATTAATATTATTATTAGCATACACATTTTGTGTTGAATTAGTGATGATAATATTATTGACCATCAGATATGATCACTGATGATATTGGCCACAATAAAGTAAGTAGGTCTATAGACCTAATATTTCAATCCATTAAAAATGAAGTAAAACATTGCCAAAGCGAACAAATTAAAATTAATATTTTAATCAACTTTTCGATTGTCAAATGCATATTAAAATGAACACAAGAAGGACAGTTAAGAAGTTCTTAGAAGAAGAATGAATAGTTATTCTTTCTTTCTTTTTTCAAACAGAAACTACTGAAAATACTGCAATTACTCATAACTGAAAAGATTATTTCCACGAACTTTGTACCTTGTCATGCTTGTGGAAAAGCCTTTGTCTGGTTGTTGTTGTCCAGGGTAAGGTTGTTGTATACATTTTATCTAAATTTATATCAGAATGATTTGTGATATATTATAATACAGACTACGGTATAGAACACATGACGTAAACTACAAGGCTGACATGACGGCCCGTTCAGTTACATAATCGAACAAGGATCTAATGGTGTCTCAAAATATTACCAGTCATACTGTAATCATGGTAATCAGGCTAGTTCAACTTTTAGTCGATTCCTCATATAAACCAAACACTTACCTATGCATTTTCAAACATGAGCTCTTTGGAGTTGCATATGGACAGGAACCAGTGTTGTGAGTCGGTAAAGTATCGGAAAGCATTACAGTGTGACTAACCGGTGCATCTCATCGGACCAATAGGCCCTATTTTCAAGACATGATTAATTAACATAAAATTCATCAGTTATGGTAAGGCCTATATAACCCGTTTGCGTTCACATTTCTCCCGATTGAATTGACGGCTGGCATCCAGACACTACTAGAATTTCGGGGTATTTTTGGGTCCTCCGATGTGGTAGCAGGACAGGGCTTGGAACGATCACGATGGGTTCAGATTATGGGTACCGAAAGCGTCACAGCTACAAAACAGAGTTGATTAACATTAAAGAGTTTCATTTGTAGGATTGTTTCAAATGATTAATGATTTTTGCTAGGCAAATCTTTGCTTACTTGCTTTGCTTAAGATGAGTGGTGTCCTCGAACTACAACAGCACGCCAAACCATGGCCGTTCCCAAATCCATGAATAGAGACATTGGGATGTATTCTCTAGATCACGTCTACGACTCGCTGCTAAACCAATCAAGAACCTGTGGGAATGAGACTACCAAGTCCCACGGCGGGAAGTGCAGTGAGCCTGGACATCTGTGATCAAAATGACATAACCGGTCATCGAAAGCTCAGAAAGTGAGTACTATTTTACTGGATTTGCCTAAAAAAATCATTAATCAAGAGTTGATTAAGTTGTGTCTTAATCATTGAGAGACGTATATCGTAGTAGTTTGAAAGGTCAGGGGTAACGGGTGTTGGGTAATTAGAGATAGGCCTATCACGAGAACCGCCCAACCCGAGAACCGCGAAATCTAGTATAGCATGATTATTATAGTTATTATAGAAAAATTATCAAATTCGTGTACATCGTGGAACATACTCTTTGCGTGGCCGTGCGTAGTAAGCAGTTGTACGCAGATAGCCTCGCTAATATGGACGCGTAGAGTAGCGTTGTACGCTCGCACGTGTAGTTAGCATGATTAGTCACGGAGTAACAAGCGTAGTTGAATGTTCCACGATGTAGACGAATTTAATATTTGTTCTATAGTTCCATTGATCATTGAGGTAGATCTTCCACAGGGAAGTGTGGATTTCAAGTGGAATAGCCTATTTGCGCCATTTCTATGTAACACTTTGACAAAATTTACTTGACAACCCAAGTAGAGCACACATAAAATTGCTTGCTCATCGGCAGAGTGACGAATCGAGAATTTTGAGCAAATTGAGTTCTTGTATGCTTATTATTATGTTTCAAGTTATCTTTTATTTCCACCAACAATTAATGGTAAATCTTACTCACCGACGTAGTTATTGAAATTTTGATTTGGACGAATCGCGCCTAAGTGCCATAAATGAATTCGGCAGAGAGACGAATCGTATACTTAGCTGTACAAATCATGTTGATCTATAGTATTGTATAGCGGAAACCCCGAATTTTCTATATTACATGTCATATACTAATATATTTGATACCAACGTATAGCTGTAGGTATTTTCTATCCAGTGATACCAAAAATAAGTACAAACATTCCCCACATGATATTGTTGTGGTTTAATAATGTGAGTGCGCGCCGGGAAATTGGAAAATACCGGAAAATCGTACGCAAAATATAAGCCAATATTGTTACTTTTGCTTCAAAATCCCCGAGTTTTTGCTAAATATTACAGGGATGACTATTTATAACTTATATAGCAACTTAAGTCTACATAGCCTTAGGACAACCAGTAAATTCTACACAAAAGCCCCAAATCCAGAATGCGTGCTATCGTTTACACGTAGTTGAATGCGTATTCGACCTCTCTCTGCGCAGTGGTAGAGACATTTTGGCTACAGCATAAAGCCGAATAGCTGTTAAAACGCGTTTTGAGGGATATATCGATTGTTTCAGAACATGCAAGTATTGCAAATAATTAGTGTACATTCACTTCTATAATATACATTTCAAATGAGTGCTCACGAATGTTCTAAATTTGTAGAAGGCTCAATGGAATGGTACCAAGATTTTTAAACGCCGTTTTCTCAGAACAGCAATGTTGCGTATTCGGCACTCTGCCGTATTCATAACGATATGTAACATAAAACAAAGTAAATAGAAAGCAAAATTAAACTTGGCACTACTCAAATTTGGTACACTCACCGGAGCGCTTACACCGGTGAACCGGCATCTTCAGCGGATGTTATTGCTCAGAAGATTTGTTGTTGTCAGTGATGTTGTTGAGACATCTTCGATGACATCACAGATGTACATGTAGATGACGTCAAACAAGAAGATGTTGTGGTGCCCCTTGGTTCCGGGGGTTCAGGAGGTTGTCCCAAACAGGATCGATGTCTAACCCTTTGTTCTGATTAGTCTTTTAGTTCTGATATGGATTGCTTAATTCCAAGACCCTACGAAGGAAGTCCTTAGACTCCCTCTCTAACACTTTTCCCAGTCAATCTGGTGCCTTTTACTCCTGCCAAAATGTTCTTGGAACTGGCCAAAACATCTGCTTGTTTGACGTCTTCTACATATGTGACATCCTCGGAGGTGTCTCAACAACATCACTAGCAACAACAAATCTACAGAGCAAGAAGACGCCGGTTGACTAAGTGAAACTCCGGTGAGCATGGTGAGTGTATCAAATTTGAGTAGCCTAAATAATAAAACGAAGTAATTTGCTAAAAATCTACAACACTTACGAAGTACTTATTGTTCTGCAAGAAATTCATTACAACAATATTTGAATAGACTTTCAAGAGTCATGCATGAACTGGCCCCGGAATTGGCTTCTTGGTATGGGTTCTTGCAAAGAGCTTTCAATAGTCGTAGAGTAGCAATAGATGATGTAATGCTTTGTTAGAAATTTCGACAGGCTATTCATAAAAGTGGTACCATTGTTTCAAACAAAGGGGTTCCGCCATTAAATTGGTCACTGATCCGGCATCTTAACGCTTTACACAACAGGCGAGTATAACTAAAGTGATCACAATACAGTCATGTGTAAGGGCAGTCATGTGTAAAGTGGTACCATTGTACTCACGTATCCCAAATGTGCGCTTGTGCGGGCCTGAAGTCTATAAAGGAGGCTTACGTTGTCGATATAATCTTTTTATCACCCACCTGACTTCAGGCGCTTTATTTAAATAAATTGAATGCTCCAGCTGATCGATTACACATCAGAATGTGAAGGCTGCCGGGTCCACATTTCTATAGTACTCTATAATGGTAAATGCTGCATATACAAGTAAGTATAAGTATAGGCCTATAAAGATTTTTTTTTTTTTTTGTCCATTTAATTTTATTTTAAGAATGAGATTGGCATAGAAATATCGGCGTACCCAAAGGGGGTGGGGGAGGGGCAGCTTCTCCCTGTGAGAAGTATTGAGAGGGGATGAGGGAGGAAGAGGGTATTAGGAGGGATATGGAGAATGAACAGGGAGAGTGAGAGAGGACAAAAAGAAAGAAAGAGGGGGGAAGAGAGAAGGAGAGCGAGGGAGTGATAAAGTTAGTGTAAGCCCAGTAAAGAATAAGTACAGAGAAAGAAAAGAAAGGAAAATAAATGTAATAATAATTATTATAGAAACTTAACACATAACAGCACTAAGCAGCCATTCGATGACATCAATGCCGTTGTGCGTTAGAGAGTAATTAGAGAGCCCAGTCAGATGTAATTCGCACCTGTCAAGCACAGGTCACCCAATTTCGAAAACTGGACGTTTAATGTACACTCTCAGGAATATTGATTGGCAACATTTTCCAATAATGTCAGCGCTCTAATAAGACACAATAGAACAATGAACGTTGCAGCCCGTTGGGTTCTTGGGTGTGTTATTATCTCTATATTTTCTCTAAATGGATTAATCGGTTGGTATTCATACACTGTTAATTCTTCAAGGCAACCTTAAATAATTACACGAAGGATACAGCCATATTGCCACGATTCAGATCTACACAATCACATCATTGCAAAAATCTTACAATTTTAAAATTTTACATACAGCTGGTCCGAATGACATTTTCTACATGAAAGCATAGTCGACAATACAAACTCAACAACAGTACTGATCTATAATTAACAAATTTATCCATAAAATAGACATTATCAAAGTATTTAATTGATCATTAATGGGTTTTATACTCTTTATTTCTACACGTAACAGTTGTTTGAAATGATCTTTGATGTTTAGACTACAGCATCATTTAAACAAAATTAATGGTCAGCATATCGGGCAGCATCTGTTGCGTGATACTGTTCCAAAGCACGTATGTAGATACATACTGCAGTTACTGTCCGTTTTCCTATACACAATACACAGAGCTCTCACAATTGACGCGTGACCTCTACATTAAGTAGTGCCAATATTTAAAGTATTCTCTGAAATTCTAGAAAATATAGTTTTGTAACATGTCATAAATTTTTAGCTAATTTAGGTGTTTGGAGATATTCGCACTTTTGTCTTTTAGGAAGGATATGTAAACGTCAGATAAAACAAAAAAATATGAAGAAATTATTTCCAAACCGTGTTAAGTCTGCAAACCATTATGCTTCTCATTTTCAAGAACGCTGGTTAACAATAAGCACACTATTGTCTCATTTCGTAAACAAAAGCCCACACAGTATTATTAGCTTTATAATCGTTCACCCAACTGAAACTATAATACCAGCTCATTGCTCATTGCACAGGTAAAGCAGAAACATGTGTAGTGTGGATTTAACCAGAGAAGATCTGATTTAATCAGTTGAGCTGTTTTCAATGAGTGTTATCTTGGTTTAATAGCTTTTAATGGGGTTTAAGTCCTGCAAAGGTCTTGGTGAATTCTACTGTAGACATGACTGCATCATGATCGAGTTAGAACTTTTTAAAGGTCATTATATTGCTCGGACAACATCATATCATTGGCACGCTAATATTATGAGGACAATGAAAATTACTCTTTTTTGTGTTTTTAAAATTGATATTCCGTAAAAACCAACCTAAGCGATGAGTTCCTTCGAACGAGACAGATTTGACCTAGAAAAATGTTGACGTCATGAAATGAATGTGCCTGCTTTGTGAGAAGGGACTATAAACATTCTCAATGCACAGATCGTATACTGTTATTGTTCACAGAAAAAACTCTGAATTAAGTATTACAAATTTAATGGTTTTTAAAGATATGGATAAAATCAGCCGCTTCTTTTTTTATATATTAGTAAATTGTGATATTACAATTCATATGTATATCAATATCATGAGAAATATTTGCGCTAAAAAATAAAAAAATAATTTGAGCTTAGAATTTCAGTGTGATCAATCTGAGACTAGCATATAAACCGTGTTAAGTCCACAAACTCATGTATCTGATTTCCCTGTGCGATATTGCAATGCTATAATAGTTATTATAGTTTCAGTTGGATGAAATATTTAATACAAAGCAAATGGCATAGTAACAATACTGTGTGAGGCTTTGTTTCCGAAATGAGAACAATAGTCTGCATATTGTTATGCAGCATCGTTATGGTAAATAATAGTACAACTCATTGTTGCTAATGTCAAACTTGTCAAAGTGATTGTGATTGTGTCACACAAGTAAATGAGAGCATGATATAGTGTCCGCTTCATTTAATTACGTCATCAGCCTGCTGCCTTGAAAATGGATTACGCTTACACGTACGAACCCGAACTTTACCCACACAATTTTCTTTTTTCAGCATAAAAAATGGCAACGAGTGTCAACTTGTAATGTAATAATTATTCGAATAGAGATAAACTTGTTTTTGCAATAGACCTGCCCTGTAACAAACTGTGACGGTTTATCACATTATCATCGCTGTATAGCATTAAAATTTAAATAAAAAAATAGACTTTAAAAAGTTGCAAAACTCACCAAAATATGTCAGATTAATATATAATAAGTGGCTAGAAAACCATAGAATTTTAAAAAAACCCGTAATTTTCTCATGTACTGTATACTGACATCTTTCCAGTTTAATTTCAAGACATAAAGGCGCCTGACCACCATGGGCGGCGATAATGTATAATCGTTATGAATACGGCAGAGTGCCGAATACGCAAAATTGCTGTTCTGAGTAAACGGCGTTTAAAAATCTTGGTACCATTCCATTGAGCCTTCTAAAAATTTAGAACATTCGTGAGCACTCATTTGAAATGTATATTATAGAAGTGAATGTACACTAATTATTTGCAATACTTGCATGTTCTGAAACAATCGATATATCCCTCAAAACGCGTTTTAACAGCTATTCGGCTTTATGCTGTAGCCAAAATGTCTCTACCACTGCGCAGAGAGAGGTCGAATACGCATTCAACTACGTGTAAACGATAGCACGCATTCTGGATTTGGGGCTTTTGTGTAGAATTTACTGGTTGTCCTAAGGCTATGTAGACTTAAGTTGCTATATAAGTTATAAATAGTCATCCCTGTAATATTTAGCAAAAACTCGGGGATTTTGAAGCAAAAGTAACAATATTGGCTTATATATTTTGCGTACGATTTTCCGGTATTTTCCAATTTCCCGGCGCGCACTCACATTATTAAACCACAACAATATCATGTGGGGAATGTTTGTACTTATTTTTGGTATCACTGGATAGAAAATACCTACAGCTATACGTTGGTATCAAATATATTAGTATATGACATGTAATATAGAAAATTCAGGGTTTCCCGCTATACAATACTATAGATCAACATGATTTGTACAGCTAAGTATACGATTCGTCTCTCTGCCGAATTCATTTATGGCACTTAGGCGCGATTCGTCCAAATCAAAATTTCAATAACTACGTCGGTGAGTAAGATTTACCATTAATTGTTGGTGGAAATAAAAGATAACTTGAAACATAATAATAAGCATACAAGAACTCAATTTGCTCAAAATTCTCGATTCGTCACTCTGCCGAATTCATAACGCGTTATAGCCGGTTTCTATTGTTCTAAACAATATGGAATACGGTTCAACCACCACTAACTGCTGGTCAACCGGCTATTAAATGAACATTGTACATGTTGTATGAATCTTTTTGATCATGAATGTATTTGACCAAAGACGAAATTTAAGTTTTCAAACAGACACTTCCAAATTTTATGGACGAATTCAAACTTAACGGGATATTAAATACAACGAAAAATGTGTTAAATTAACTGAGAAAACCTATACTATATTGAAGTTTGGAATTAAATCAAAATACTGGACTTACTATTTTTAGCAAAGCTACGTTGCGTGTGATACCATCACACTTCATCAGGCAACTGACCCGCTGGACTGGTCATGTGACAGACGGCTAGGGATCGGCTTGATGGCTCTGTCCCATGCGTGAGATAGGTTGTATCGTAGGCCTCCCCTTTTATTGAGTGATGGTGATTCTACTCTCTCCCAAATAGCCTCTTTGATGCCTCGGCGGTGCCACTGTTCCTCCCTGTCTAAAATGGTTGCATCCTCAATGTTTATGGAATGACCACTTTCTTTGAGATGTAAATAAACAGCGGAGTTTTGGGCTTCGTTGGTGCTCGGCCGCTTATGTTGGTTTACTCTGGATTTTAGGGCTTGTTTGGTTTCACCCACATAGGATTCAGTGCAGTCTTTGCCAGCACACACAAGTCCATACACAAGATTAGAGGATTTCTCTTTGGGTTGTTTGTCCTTGACATGAACAAGTTTTCCACGGAGGGTATTTCCAGGTTTAAACGAGGCTGCAATCCCGTACGCTTTCAGGTGTTTCTTGACGCGTTCCGAGGTTCTCGAGATGAACGGTAGCGTAGCCCGCGCTTTAGTAGGTCTGCCACCCCCGTTGGTTTGTTGGTTATCCTGGCTTTTCTTCTTGTTGGCTTTCAAGAATGCCCAGTTGGGGTAGCCACAATTTTAAGTGACTTTTCAATGTGGTCTTTCTCCTCCGGGACTTGTTCAGTTTCACTTATGATAGTGTCCGCTCTATACTGGAGTGGAGAGTTCGTATGACTCCTAGCTTGTGTATGAGAGGATGGTGAGACCCAAATTGTAGATAATGGTATGTGTGTGAGGGTTTCCTATATACTTTGGATGATAGGGAGCCGTCACCTTTCACGGTGATTAAACAGTCAAGAAATGCAAGGGAGCTGTCTTTGCAAAGTTCTTGGGTGAACTTGATGTTCTCATCTATATCATTGATGTGTTGAAAGAAGTTTTCCAATTCACTACGCTCTATAACAACGAAGGTGTCGTCGACAAAACGAAGCCAGAGGCGTGGGGGTGTACCCGTGTACAAACGTAATGCATCTTGTTCGAAACTTTCCATGCACAAATTAACAACTATAGGTGAAACTGGGGAGCCCATAGCACACCCATGTTGTTGCTTGTAATATTTGCCTTGGTATGAAAAGTAAGTTGTTTTCAAACAAATGTCTACAAGTTCCACAATTTGATCTACGCTAAGATCAGTACGTTCATGTAAAGTGGCATAATTTTTGAGGCACTCTTTCACTACTTTGATAGCAAAGTCTGGTGGGATACAAGTGAAGAGAGCACTTACATCATAAGAAGTTATGGTCTCACTTTCACGAAGCTTAATGTCTTTGATTTGATTGACAAAATCCTGCGTATTTTTAATGTGGTGCGGTGACTTTCCGACTAAGGGACCGAGTATTTCAGCCGCGTACTTGGCAAGATTGTATGTTATGGACCCAATACTACTCACGATTGGCCTGACAGGTATTGGTTCGGCTTTGTGAATCTTTGGGAGCCCATAAAAGGCAGGCACACTTGGCTCCGAGGGGGGATCTAGTTTCCTCTTTTGGATAACGTTCAAAGTACCCTCAGTGGTTAACTTAGTTGTAAAATCAGCCACATGACCAGTCCAGCGGGTCAGTTGCCTGATGAAGTGTGATGGTATCACACGCAACGTAGCTTTGCTAAAAATAGTAAGTCCAGTATTTTGATTTAATTCCCAACTTCATATACTACAACTGGATGACTGAAAACATTTATCAATTTCCTATACTATATTGTTAACTATTGTATTTTTATATCATAATGGCGAAGTGGTGTACTAATAATCGGATTAACTATCATAGCAATAGGTGAAAGCAATGTTTGAATATACCGCGCTGCACTGGTGCGTTCACGCTGTACCTCTGCATTGAACCATATCATGCTGATCACTCGCACCTGTAAGATAAGTATCTTAATTTGAAAAGATCGGTATTGTATTCAATCTATGATGGCAGACATACACAGGTGATGAGTGCAACCCATGGAGCAACCTGCTTGTAGTGTTGGGCGATACATTCACAATTGTTTTCACCTATTGCTATGGTAGATTTATTACTTCACTTCGCCAGCGTATTCTTTTCTGTTCAATCATTCCCTCCACTTATAATGTAATTTCAAAGTTGTTCATCATTGCTTATATGCTTATCCGTGTTTGCAAATTGTTTTATGGTACACAATGTTAATACTCATGATTGTCGTACAATTACATATTCAAATTGAATGATTCGTTATATTTTGTTTAAAAATTATTGCTACAGTTCCCCGTATTATCTTTTGTTTTAATTGTGCAATTTAATTATACAGTGGGTTCAACATTTACAGGCTCTGCTTTTTGTTCTACCTCCACCACAGTGCTGGGGCTTTTTTTTTAATAATAATTATTGTATTTTTGTTGTTCATCTTTGATGGAATAAATTTCATTCATTGATTGATTGATCTACCAGGAAAATTAGCATTCAAATTTTGAAACGTTCCATTTCAATGAAATTTTATTTACCAGATTCATGATATGAAAAAGTTAGTGTCTGATTCAGGTATTCTTGGAGTTTCAAACTGTAGGGTGTGAAGAAGTCTGACATCTGTTGCAAGAGATGTTGGAGTACCGTCGGGTGTGACCTGCCTTTGTTGGGTGTCATGCACTTAGTATCTTCTCTACCTGTGACATTCGCGCAAAAGAATCCTTTCTTTGAACTGAAATAGAAATGTTCATCTGTAAAGAAATCTGAAAGTCGCAGAAACTTTTCCACTTTTTTCAAGGCCAAGAGAGGATTTTTCATGAATGCATCTCCATCAATAATAAGAACACGATTCCTGTCAACATTTTCAAAAAGGTTTTAATATATTCAATGTAAATTCCTTTTCGAATAAACAGATGCGATGTATTAAGGTTGCCATGGTTATCGGTTATTGTTTCCTCAACGTTTCCCAGCATCTCGTATCCTTGATAGGCCGTAATGTTTTGTGAGGATCGTTTAGATGATCTATAAATTGCTAACTTTTTTAGGTTTCCCGTTTTTCTTAACCGTGTTATCTTTTCTGATACATGCACATAGTCAGATATAGCTCTCTTTACCGGATCACGAAGTATCACAATCAATTTTAAATCATGAATGATATTACTAACCATATATTGCAGTAATTTCGGATCATCAATATAGCCAGGAAAATCAACTATGGTAATTTGATCTGATGTACTCATTGGCATTTGTTTCAGCCAGTCTTCAACATTTGGATTAAAATCTAATTCAATTCGAGTTTGTATTTCAGGATGAAGATCGAGAAACAGTGAAAGAGTTATAGTACCACATTTCTTTACACCGATAATAAGAACTTTTGGTAGTTTCCTCTCGCAGCCCATTTCTTGAAGCTCTCGTTGCGATTTCAAACGTTTTTTCCCATGGTAACTGTAGCAACTAGTAATGTTCCATGTAGGTTGAGCTTGTTGAGTTACCACAGAAGATGACCTTTCTTTTACGTTATATTCCATTCTGCCGTTTCTGCTCGTTAAAATGGCTTTGTCTCCATTTGTAGATTCCATTTTTGAGTTAGCTGCGCGATGTTGTGAAGGATCCTTGTACACGTATTGTGACCAGTATAGCAGCATTGACAATAGGCAAATTATTACCAACATTAATACGGACAAGCTTGTAGGTCTATATGTTCTAGCAGTATATGCAGTAAGCAAGTTAGTTGTCCGTCTAGTTTCTAGTGACTTCATTTTCAGTTTACAATTAAGTGCTTCAAATGCTTAATTAAACGTAAAATCTGATATTAAACAAAGCTGAAAATACGTCACAACTCGCAAGTTTGGTTGATGTCGACTTTTCTGTTCAAGAGATACTACACGTAGTAAATCATATTCGCGTAATGAAATTGGTATCTGGTTGGGTTATTCAATGCATCGTATTGCGCATAAAAAACCTACGTGCATCTGCCAGGCTACTTCAATACACGGCAATGCAGCTGTTGAGTTCCCATCGGCTGTTCTGTCATTCGTCAGTGTGTCTTTACTGTGCAAAAACCTTATGGGTGCACACCAGTAAATAGCTCCCATTGACTTTCTGTACAAACAGGGTCCAGGAAAACGTCATTTTCTTGACTCCAGAGCGACTCAGTTCTTCAAAACTTACTTTTTCTGCAAGTCGAAGGTCAGATGAAGTCATCTATTGTAGAAATTATATACGGAGTCCAGCATTTTTTTCCAGGAAAATGCCGACTAGATCACCCTATAGCCCATACAGCTTACGCCACCTCACAAATAGCTTGGTGTTTCTGAAATGTAACACATTTTGAAAGTTTAGCCAAATTGTAATAAAAAGTCAGATCCTGCTCATTTTTCACAGACAATCTATTTCCCAGGCCTAAATGAGGATTAAATATGAATAAGGGCATAATAGTTGGGTTTTAAGCCTTTTCTAATGGATTTAATTCAGTCATCTTGCACGTTTCCTCGTTTAAAACACTGATTTTTTCCTCGCAGGGTGTAGGAGGCTTGTATTTACTGGTGTGCACTCTTATGCTCAACGTTGGGAGTTTCCATAACCTGACCACCTTTTCTGACACTCTTTTCTGACCACCTTTTCTGACCATCTTTTTTGACCATCTTATTTGACATTATTTTGATGTTTGCCATGATGCAGTCATGTCTACAGTAGAATTCAATTCGACCTTTGCAGGACTTAAACCCCATTAAAAGCTATTAAACCAAGATAACACTCATTGAAAACAGCTCAACTGATTAAATCATATCTTCTCTGGTTAAATACACACAACATATGTGTCTGCTTTACACGTACAATGGAGCATTGAGCTGGGATTATACTTTCAGTTGGGTGAACGATTATAAAGCGAGCGCTAGAGAACAATTGTGTGTGGTCTTTGTTTACGAAATGAGACAATACGTGCTTATTGTTAACCAGCGTTCTTGAAAATGAGAAACATGGTGGTTTGCAGACTTAACACGGTTTGGAAATAATTTCTTCATATTTTTTGGTGTTATCTGTCGTTAACATATCCTTCCTAAAACACCAAAGTACGCATATTTCCAAACATCTAAATTAGCTAAAAATTTAGGACATGTTACAAAACTATATTGTCTAGAATTTTAGAGGAGTACTTTTAATATTGGCCGGTTATTTTTCACACAGCGACGTTAACTAGGCAATGTACTATTACCTATAACATTAACTAAAACACCAAAGTACGCATATTTCCAAACATCTAAATTAGCTAAAATTTAGGACATGTTACAAAACTATATTTTCTAGAACTTTAGAAGAGTACTTTTAATATTGGCCGGTTATTTTTCACACAGCGACGTTAACTAGGCATATCCCCATACTTTTAACGTAGGCTATTTGTAGAGGTCACGCGTCAATGGGAAAGAGCACTGTGTATTGTGTATAGGAAAACGGACAGTAACTGCAATATGCTTCATTTTATTATCTTTACACTTTGCACAATAATGTTGTACCATTCTGGATGTTAAAAGTGACATAAAATTGAAATTACTAGTATCAAGTGAAATTTGTTTTTTTTTCACAGGGCAGTTTAGAGAGGAGACAATTATCATTTCAGGTGCTGGGTCAATAATCAATAAAGTAAACACAATTACCACTTCACAAGGTCATATTCATGGTATTTGTCATACATGCCCTGATATATTAAGGGTGCAGCACAGTGGGTGCAGCATGAATGTGAATATGGGTTTAAGGGAATACGAGGTATTGTTGGTCGAAGCAGATTTTCATTATCTGAATCAATATATTATTGAAAAATAACACTTTGGTGTTTTGCAGAAGTTCATTATACAAATCATATACTTTGGAAAACTTGCTTAATTTATTGTTAATGAGTTATGTACGTTTTACAAAAGTGTTGTTTTTCAGCCCTCTTTACAGTACAACATAACTCAAGAACCGCAGCACTTACAAAAGTATATCTGTGATATTTGAATTATTCTACATGCTTGCTATGAATATGCCCAATCGCCATTGTAACTTTCGGTTTTTTTGGGACACTTTGACCTCTGACATAAGAGGTATAAACATGTTTTAAATTATATTTTGTACGCACAAAACACCAATTTTTCTGAATTTTCCCGATAGGTCAAAGGACAAAGTGTCCCAAAACTGCAAAATGTGTCCCACAATGCATTGCAAACTTCCAATGCCGATTGGGCTTATTGAGCAATGCAATTTTTTGCTAAAGCTCACTACCATTTGCAAGGTGCTGTGAACTACTTTGTTTTCTGCTGCTTCGACCAACAATACATCGTATACCCTTAATTGTCCATCAGACAGACAAAGTCTGAACAGGGAAGTGCTGAGGGTAACACAAGGGAGCACTCGTTCGAATGAAGTCAGGAAAATTGGATATGTGTGCAAAATTTTATTTTATTTGTTTTAAATAATTTCATTTACCATGAAAGTGTTGTAGTTTTTAAGTTTCAAGTTTTTATTTGGAAATTGCTTTTACATCAGTGGCACTCGATCCGATGGTGCATGACATTAAATATACAAACAAAACTGTATTAAACAAAACAAAATCAAAGGGTACTCGACAAGCAAAAGGTACAAATAAATAATCTAAAGTGAGAAAGAAATATAAAACCATGTACCCTTAAAAATGTTGTTTATCTATTAACAAGTCCGTGAGAGAAAAGCTTGCAAATTATCACCCAGCATGGTGTAAAACACTACTAGGATCCAAAACATTCTCATCTATTAGTGCACAGTTCTTTAACTCCAATACATTTGTACATTCATTGAATGACCTTTGAAAATTGGGGTACAAAAACTCATACTCTGCAACTTGAGGTCAACTTTTGCACTATGATTGTTGAGTTAATGTTATTGGACTATGGCATTGGGATAAGGCCATTGTGGTCTATAGTGTAAGAATCAAATATCACAGGGCTCACTGTAAAAGCTGGTCAGAAAAGGTGGTCAGAAAAGGTAGTCAGAAAAGGTGGTCAGGTTATGGAAACACCCCTCAACGCTTGTGATGTGAAAGTTAAAAGCCTATTTGAAAACAAAAACCTTACTTCAAAAATTTCTGTGACTACGAAAAGTATATCGGTCATGCACCCTAATTGTAAACTAAAACCTGGTCACTTGAGTACACATGCCTTCCTCACAAATTTTGGCCTGGCTCAGGGCCCCAAAAGAGTAAATCCGGCCCTGGCCATTTTGTTTAAACGAATGGTTCCTTGTCAGTCATTTATAATAGACATGGTATATCATGAATATGGACCACGTGACTCTGTGTGACCTTGACTGAGTCGTTTCCCTATAGGTTCCAGTATGGTAAGTTCCCTGACATATCTTGGTCGGCTCCGGGGGTCTGCTACCGCGCAGGGTGTCAGTCCGAAACGTCCTTAGTCCGAAACGTCTTCAGTCCGAAACGTCGTCAGTCCGAAATGCAAATTTACTATATCTGGGGTTCGTCAGTCCGAAAGTCATTTTAGGTTCGTCAGTCCGAAAAAAAGCTTCGCTAGTCCGAAAATAAAAAACACGTCTTTAGTCCGACACTTCATCAGTCCGAAGTCTTCAGTCCGAAACGTCTTTGGTCCGAATCTGAAAAGCACGTCGTCAGTCCGAATCTGAAAAGCACGTCGTCAGTCCGAATCTGTAAAGCACAGCATCAGTCCAAATTTGACAGCCACGTCAATAAAATAAATTAAAATAAAATAAAACAAATGGAAAACAAAATTGAATACGAAAGTCATTCCTCGCTTAATTTTTGTATTGAGTTCATAGATAAGATATGAAACATTAGCCTAACCCGAACCTTAACCCTGCCCCTAATCCTTATAAGCCTAAGCCTAAACTAACCCTAAGCCTAACCCTAAGTATTATCTAACCCTAGGTTCTTAGGAGTTGTTCCGGTGCCTAACCCTAACCCTGACGCGAACCCGACCCCTAACACTAGACCTAACCCTAACCCTAAACCTAAGCCTAAACTAACCCTAAGCCTAATCCTAAACCGAAGCCTACCCCTAACCCTAAGCCTTCCCCTAACCCTGAGTTTTTAAGAGTTATTTCGGCGTCTAATCCTCACCCGAACCCTAAACTTAAGCCTAAGCCTAACCCTAACCATAACCAGGGTACACCCGTCAATGCGAAACACCGTCAGTCCGAATAACCGTCAGTACTATTTTTTAGGATTACTAACCCTAACACTAACCCAAAAAATCCGGATTGACGGTGGTTCGGACTGACAAGGAGACCCCCATATAACCGATAAGCCTAAACCTAACCCTAACATTAACCCTAACCCTGAGCCTTACCTTAACCCTAGGTTCTTAGGAGTTGTTCCGGCGTCTAACCCCAACCCTGACCAGAACCCTAACCTTAACCGTAACCCTAATCCTTACCCTGACCCTAGTTTCTTAGGCGTTGTTCCGGCGTCTAAAAATAACCCTTACCCGAACCCTAACCCAAACCTTAACCCTAACCCTAATCCTAAACTTAAGCCTTAACCTAACAATAACCATAACCATAACCCCACGCCTAACCCTAACCCTTACCTATATCCTGACCCTAATACTAAGCCCAACAATGAGCCAAACCCTACCTAGTCCTAAACTTAAGCCTAACCATAACAATAACCATAACCCTCAGCCTAACCCATACCCTAATCTTTAACCTAACCCTTAACCCTAACCCTAACCCTAACTCATGCCCTAACCCTAATCCTAACCCTTACCCGAACCCTAACCCTAACCCGAGCCTAACGTAGGCACCATCGAGTATAATTGTGCCTATAGCACCAATTACTAGTATAAGGCTATCAGTATTAAGGTCAAGTTTTGACAACAGGTTACGATTCTTAGGGGTTCTTCCGGTGTTAAACCCGAACCCTAACCATGACCCTGATCTTAACCCTTACCCCAACGCTAAGCCTAACCCTTAGCCTATAATCCTAACCCATAGCCTACCCCTAACCCTAAACCTAATCCTAAACCGAAGTATTACCCTAACCCTAGGTTCTTAGGAGTTGTTCCCATGTCTAACCCTAACCCTGACCCGAACCCGAATTCTAACCCTAATTCTAAACTTAACCATAACCGTAACCCTAAGCCTAAACTAAAGCCTAAACTAACACTAAGCCTAAGTCTAACCATAATCCTATACCGAAGCCTAACCCTAAGCCTTACCCTAACCCTAGGTTCTCAGTAGTTGTTCGCGTCTAATCCTAACCCTGAACAAACCCAAACAAGAACCCGAACCCTAACCCAACCCCAACCTTAACCCTAATTCGAACCTATACCCTAACCTTAATTTAACCCTAATCCTAAACTTAACCCTAACCCTAACATATACCCTAACCCTAATCCTAAACCTAAGCCTAAACTAACACCAAGCCTAAGTTACCCTAATCCTAAGTCTTACCGAAGTCTAACCCTTAGTCTTACCCTAACTCTAGGTTCTCTATCCTAGGAGTAGAGGGGTGATCTCTGACCAAAGTTTTAAAATACTTGTGGAAATAATTGTAGTGACATTGTGTGAGTGGGAAAATAACCTTTAAGGGTAGACGAAGTATTGTTGGTCGAAGCAACCTAAAAATCGATTGGCATTATCTAGATCAATATATTATTGAAAATTAACACCTTGATGTTTTGCAAAGTTCATTCTACAAATCGTATACTTTGCAAACTTGCTTAATTTATTGTTGTTAATGAGTTATGTACGTTTTACAAAAGTGTTGTTGTTTCAGCCCTCTTTACAACGTAACTCAAGAACCGCATCACCTATAAAAGTATATATGTGATGTTTTAATTCTTCTACACACTCGCTATGAATTGAGCAATGCAGTTTTTGCCAAAGCTCACTACCATTCGTAAAATGCTGTGAACTACCAAATAAAATAATCAATAACCTTAATTCGTTTGATTCGGGCATTTTACCCCCCTGGACAGGGCTACGAAATCCCCGGTATCGTGGTACCGGCGTTCCCAGAAAAAAAATCAGAGTCGCAGAAAAAAATCAAGACGGGAAAAATAATTTAAAACATTTGAACACTACCACTCGTGAAAAATTTTCTGCGAACTTGGACGATAACTGATAAATAAAACCAAACGCCAGTGACAGGAATAAATATGTAAACAAACATGGTAAAACAGATACCGTGTGTTGATTTTAGGCATATTCTCCGATAAAGTGTCCAAAAAGCCAAATCTGTGTCGCCCATAGTTACAAGTCGTATTCAGACTTGTTTCGTCAGAAAGAAATGACTTTTATTAATCTAACTGATACTTAGGAGTTGCTTTCTAAAATGTGTGAGGCTAGAGGTTGTAACATGCCTAGAAAGTATAAAACAATAAAGCTGGTTATACATATCCATTGTTTTCCTCCATGTCGCCAGCCAAGGTGCGTTCCGTATAATGTGTCCCTGTTCGCTATACATGCGCGCATAATAATGGATTATAGGTACTTTTCATTAGCTGGTATCATGCCCTAATTATAAAGTATAAAACATCACAACGCAGGTTATTAAATTTTTCCAACAGGGCTTTGAGACTATGTCGCCAAAATTGTTCACAGATACGTTACCATATTTCTAATGGATAGCAATCTGTCAAAATAACTAGCTATATGAATGTTTTCATATGTGATGGATCAAGCAGGCTCCATAGTTATATTATATATGTGGTACATAACACAATGGTTTCAAAGTAAAACAAATCAGGTCTATTAATGGCAAAAAACCCTGACGTTACGTTCATGTCGTCACAGATACGTTACCTAAATTCTACTCCCCTCGGAAAAAACGCTGTGATAAATGAAGCCAAATACCATACCAGACTTTAGTACATTGGGTGATGACTGATCATGTATGAGTATTAAGTCGGTAAGTTTTTACACTTGCACGATTAAGACAAAAGTGTGAAAGGGCTTCACAGGTACGTTACCACTGATACGTTACCACCAATGCGTACAAGTAATATTGCTCAAAAATGAAGTATTGTTGAAAAATCACCCATGCATTGTTTTGTGCTCTGAAACTATTAAAGTTTACTATTCTGAATGATTTTCATGAATTCTTCGTGGCTGGAATTTTGCAATTACCGAGACCAAACTTGGACGCTTTATAGGAGAATGAGCCTTTAATTGCGTATGACTCTCTTCACTGTAGTCTCTAACGCTGCTGCGTCAACATGAACTCCATACCAGACTATCGTACACACCGCTGGGATCCCAGCAAGTAACATGAGGTAGAGCATAACTGGGATTCGTTCCCCAGAAAAGCAGGTTTTTCATTGATGGGCCTAGCTGAAATTGAAGTTGCAATGAATGGTCCCAATATCAGATATAAGCCACTGTACTGATGTAGTTAAAGCGGCCATTGATACATACTGGCGAAATAAGACACAGAAATGGCATTTAACCAAAATAGGGTAATAGAATCTTTAAAATTCCAGGATTCTAGCAAAGTTCTAACTAGAATTGAACGCACTAGGTCAAAACTTCCCTTCACAGAAACGAGAATGTACAGTAAGGGAGACATTCATTAACTTACAGTGCAGACTAGAACTGATGTGGTATAGGTGTGACTGTGATAAGTGAGTGACAGTCAATTAAGTAAATCAAAACTCATATTTCTCATCCATTTCAAAAGCCGATATACTTTTCCATACCCACTTGTAAAAAGGTGCACTAATGCAGGTATATATACACGTTGCTCCCGTGGCATCTTTCATTCTTCACTCCTCTTATAGTATGTTCACATTCGGAAACGAATTTGGAGAAAACCTTCTGTTAATAAAATACTATGCTGAGCCACCAGCCTGGGTGGCTCACGCTCCAGTAATTTCAGATGATTGAGCTCAGTAATACATCAAAGAATGTCTTCCAATTCATGAAAATAACAATAGATAATCAGCTTATCGGATTAAAATCTTAGAGGAAGGTCTTGCTGCTCAGCGAGTATTTGTAATTAGCAGAAGGTTTTCTCCAAATTCATTCTCTAATGAGTTCATGAGTACATGCATTATGCACTTAAAATCAAAATACATACATTCATACAACATTGTACAACATTACATTGCACAAGTCACAGGTATTTATTGTCACAATATCGAACCTAAATTACCTATATGACAAAAACTCAAATTCTGTTAGAGTTAAGGGCTGGGGTATGAGCGACCTTGAAGTTCCGGTATCTGGAGAGGGGAAGCAATGAGTTACCCCAAATCACAACGGCAGGTAGTGACTGGGCCGCCGAGTGCTAATATATATTTATTTTGGAAGGTTCGTGTTTGTATTAAATTTTGGGGCGTTTTTCCAAAATTTGATATTTTTGGTCATATTTCAAAAAAGCGACATGCCAAAGACAACTCTTTGGGCACATAGTTTGTTATTGTTATTGCAGTTCTTTTCCACATACCTACGTTAACATTCGATTGGGTGATTTACTAATATTATATATTTTATGACTGGAATTTGGCGTTTTCAATGCGTTTTACACGTATCATGAAATTAACGCAAATATCTAGTCACGCTGCTTTTAGAATTTTTACCTGATCGTCGGCTTTTGCAGGCAACAGAATGCAGATTGGCTCACGATAGATGTCGTATTCCTCTATGTGGTTCACTCATTGATAAAATGAGTTTGCGTTCCTTGTAACAACACACACATTGCCGTCTGGAAACCGGGTCTGGTACTGATTTTGGGACAGCCAATAGACTTCAGCGCCGTATCAAATCTCATAAAAACTACACGACTGACGACTATGTGTTTATGTTTCCCGCACTAAAGCTTGTGTCTACATCTATTACTATACTTCTTTGGAAACGTTGACCTTTGACCATTCTTTGTATAACGCCCTGATATGACCTTGATATGTTCGCTTGATTGGGTACGTTATAGCATCCGTTTCATTGAGGTGTTAGGACTTGGTCAGTAGATAATACTTGCAGGGATACAATAGTTTAACATGGTGTGTGAGCATGGTGAAAGACTCATTATTGATTAGGCGCGGACATATTAAAGGCACAGGTCCTTTGCGTGTATAGCAGAAAATTATAATAGAATGTGTGAATAGAATGTTTGGAATTTTGCAACTAAAATACTAACTGCATTCTGCATTATGTATTTATTTATTTATTTAGGCCTATGCCTATTTATTTATTTACTGACTTATTTATTTATTTTATTTATTTGGTATATTAGTTAGTAGGCCTAGTTTGTAATATTCCATGATAGGCCTACGTCGGTTTATTATTGATTGTTGATAACTTGACAACTTTATTGATTGATCGATTGATAGTCATTTCACATTATATTCCTAGTTTATAGGCCAATTTGAATAACATCGTACATTAGATAAATAGACCTATCAGTATTGATTTATTCTATTCAGCAATATCAAGGATTACTATCAACTTCTCATAGCTGATTGTCAGTTGGCTCAGTGGTAACGCAGTAGGTTTTACAACACCGAGGTCCCGGGTTCGATTCCCACCTCTGCCTATTTTTTGCAAGGCTGAGAAAAATGAAATTTCTGGACTGCAAACTTATTTGGCGCGCGATCTGAGCTGGTCCTTTTCTGGTGGCTGTGTCTGTTACAGGCACACTCCTCTGCATCCAAACCAGGTTCACGCTCATTACACCTCCCTTAAGACATTAATTAATGTCAGTTTCAAAACATTCATTTCAACATAATGTGATGTGATAAAGCAAAATTAGTCAGAAGTCGGAAATATTGACTTTCAGCCATTGCCAAACAAAGGGAACTAATTTCTTTTGTTGCATATTGTTTTGGAAAAACTTCAACTTTTCATATCTTTGGAACTAAATTAATGTTCAATTTCAATGGGGTTTTCTGCAAAATGTAGCTTTACAAATGATTGATTAAATCATATAGAACACTGAAAATTAAATATGCCTGACTTCAGACTGATTTTGCTTGATCACACCGCATATAAAATGGTCACTCAACTTAATTAAGTAAATCATAGTTAAAATGGTATTATCTGAAGATTTTTGCCCACAATGTGACATAAATGCCCGGGCATAAATGTTGTTAAAAAGTAAATGAAAGTGAACTGCAACAAAGAGAGATTGTGAGTTTTGTATCTTTATTTACATGAAAATAGTCAGTCACTCATTGGGATGGTCAACCAATTCATTCAAGTTTTATTATTTCAATAATTAATAGTACTGTAACAAACACCAATACTTAATATTTTGTAACAGGAGCTAACTGTTTAAGGAATTGAAAATGCAAATAGTCTCCACTCTTCAGAATGCTGATTTTTGCCCATAAAAAATCCACTAACCCCTGCCTGGACGGCGCTGGGGCTTCGCCCCTGGACCCCACCTGTTCAATAATAATATTGATGTACCTAGCTGTATACAACCATTTTTCATGTATATGTTTATTTAATTTGATTACCCTGCCGATTTGTCATCTTACGGAGCAAGTTGCTGTTGCACTTCTTGAGAGTGATGTGCTGGTAACCTCTCCTCTCCAGGGATTTTTCTACGTCATTGTTGTGCCGGGCACATTGCTTTTTATCATTCTCGTGAATTTATCCCATTTTGCATGTATATGTTGTTGTTTTTTAATTTGAATACCCTGCCGATTTGTCATCTTACGGAGCAAGTTGCTGTTGCACTTGTTGAGAGTGATGTGCTGGTAACCTCTCCTCTCCAGGGATTTTTCTACGTCAATGTTGTGCCGGGCACATCGCTTTTATCATTCTCGTGAACTCAGCCCTAGTGTTTCAGGGAGTATGTTGCTGTTGCACATACTGAGAGTGAAGTGCTGGCAGGCCCGTACGCAGGGGGGGGGGGTTGCGGGTTGCGGGGGGGGCAGGGTTGCGGGGATGGGTGCGACCGCACCTCCCCAAAGTTGCAAAAGTATACAAAAAGTCCCACAATTGCAGAATTTGCGAGCGTAGCGAGCAAAAAAATCAGTTTTTTTACGCTTTTTTGGTCCAAATTTGGAGAAGAAAGTCCACTTTTCACAAAATCGCACCCCTCCTTGGAAAAAAAAGTCCACTTTTTCAAAATCAGCACCCCCCAAAAAAAAAAAAAAAATCCTGCGTACGGGCCTGAGTGCTGGTAACCTCTCTTCTCCTGGGTTACCATTTTCCTGTTATCGTGCTGGTCACGCGTCTTCACATTCCCAAAGTTATTTTAATTTGTGCTATTTCTGTAAATATGATACTTTTAAATATGTACTTTGTTTTGTATATCCTAATTTATATTGTTGAAGTAATATTTGACTCAATATACTCGTAAATGTAAATTGGTTTTGTATTATCTTGCTTATCTTTTAAAAGTGTTTAATATATTGCTTAAGGTATTTTATTTGTTAATTGAATCAACTCACATGGTGCTGGTCACACTCTCTTTGTATCTATGATTTGATATTTGAAACTATGTGCTTTGATCTTTTATAATGTTTTTGCTTGTGTCAGATATATGCTTGTTATTATCATGTTTAAGTTAAGTATATCTGTATTAAGGTATTTTATTTGTTCAGCGCCCAGAGGCTATCAGCGTTGGGCGCTATATTAAGTCTCTCTTATTATTATTATTAATTGTGTTCATACTCGCGCTCCGGCTCCACGCTCGCAGAAAATATTTCAAACAACAGTTCAAGTTCACAGAAAGGAAATTATTTTTCGCTGCCCTGCCAAGGACTTCTCCTATAAATTGCAAAAATCCAGACCGTACGAAAAATGGTAGGCTCCATACTGACCCGGTATAATATAGGAGTATAGCACGTGCGTTCAAATCGTAAATGTATTGTGCATGTATAGCTGCCCATTTTATTGTCGGATTTCTGTATGTAGAACACGCAGTTATCAACAATTGAGCGCTATTAATACACATTAATGTTTTTAAACATATAAAATTCCAAAATATGGTACGTTACTGCATACATGATATAGCGGCGCAGTGCAGCGTGGGTTCAACCCCCACCTCTGCCGAAATTTAATTTCCTTCTTTTTTTAAATTTCATATTATGTTAGGGAAATATGGCTGCGAGAATTTATGTATGACGAAGAGTGGTGTGCTAGAAATCTATGCTTTCCTCACCGGCTTACACAACCTGAAATACTGGTACTTGAAAACTTACGACTCTCGTTGGTGTTGATATGTCGACTATTGTCAACTGAAATTAAATTATAATTATTCCGTCTGTGATGAGCATTATCATGATAAAATATTCTATGCATGGCAAACTTGAGAATAATATGGTTGGTTTTTCTTTATTTGATTTGTGATAATTGTGTAGGCCTGAAATGAACGTTTTTATTGCATTAATTGACTTGTTTGAACTGACGTAGGCCCTACACTTCCAGGCTGTTCTTCAGCTGTAACTTTTTTGATAAATTTAGGAAGACACTAATTAATGTAAACAAATATCTGGACTGACGGTTATCATTGTGTTTTTAATACAACAAATTAGTTAATAATTATGCTTATGCTAAAATAATTATATAATGTTTTATAAAGCTTTCTTTATGTCTTTCAATTATATTAAACTGGTAAGAAGTATACAGTACATGAGAAAATTGTGGTGGTTTTTTTTTATTATTATTTATTCTATGGTTTTCTAGCCATTATAAATCTGACATATTTCTGGTGAGTTTTGTAACTTTTTTAATTCTATTTTTTGATTTAATTTTTAATGCTATACAGTCATGATAATGTGATAACCGTTACAGTTTGTTAAAAAGACCTGACTCAATATGTAAGACTCATGAAAACAACCCTTCAACAAATATCTACGTGCGTTCTTTTTGACAATAACACGCAACAGATGTTGACCATTAATTCTGTTTAAATGATGCTGTAGTGACATCAAAGACCATTTCAAACAACTGTTACATGTAGAAATATTCACGTAAACGATCAATTGAATACTTTGATAATGTCTATTTTATGGATAAATTTGTTAAATAATGTAAGATCCGTGTTGTTACCTAGCTGGGGGGGTTTACAACCCCCCAAGCTAGGTACTGTTTTGCTATCCGATTCTTCTTTACACCCCCAGCTAGGTACTGTAATGCTCTCCGATTCTTCTTTCTTTCTTTACCTAGCTGGGGGGTTTTCAACCCCCCGAGCTAGGTACTGTTTTGCTATCCGATTCTTCTTTCTTTCTTCTTACCTAGCTGGGGGGTTTACAACCCCCCGAGCTAGGTACTGTTTTTCTATCCGATTCCTCTTTCTTTCTTTACCTAGCTGGGGGGTTTACACCCCCAGCTAGGTATTCTAATGCTATCCGATTCTGCTTTCTTCTTCTGGCAACAAAAACTAGGTAATTTCAAAATGCTTCTCCTCCTACATGTTACACCCTACAATTACGTAACTTGCACATATGTATCGCCTATATCCAGTGCCCATATGGTGCAAACAGAATTGGGATCAAAGGTCATTAAAGGGCATTTTCGGTATATAACCAAATATCTTCAAAATGCTTCTTCTGCCACATATTACATAGCACAATGACGTCACTTACACATGTGCATCGGCTTTACCCAGTGCCCATACCTTGCACACAGAATTGGGTCAAAGGTCATTAAGGGGGTAACATCTTACAATTGCATTATCTGGACATCTGTAAGGAGTATGGGGCTCAAACTCGATACAATAAATCTCATGACCAGGGGAACATTTTTCGGGGTCAGGTCAAAGGTCATGCAGAGGTCAAATTTTAGAAATGCATTTTCTGGACATCTGTAAGGGGTACGAGGTTCACGCAAACTTAATAACCAAGGGAACATTTTGGAAAATTTTGCCGGGGTCAGGTCAAAGGTTATCTGGGGTCAAACCTTTTAATTTTATTTTCTGGACATCTGTAAGAAGTATGGGGCTCAAACTCAGTGACAACAAATCTCATGACCAGGGGAACATTTTGCAGGGGTCAGGTCAAAGGTCATGCAGAGGTCAAATTTTAGAAATGCATTTTCTGGACATCTGTAAGGGGTACAGGGCTTAATGCCAAGGGGAACATTTTGGAACACTTTGCAGGGGTCAGATCAAAGGTCACCTGGGGCCAAATCTTAGAATTTCATTATCTGGGCATCTGTAAGGAGTACGGGACTCAAACTCGGTGACAACAAACCTCATAACCAGGGGAACCATTTTGGAACATTTTGCAGGGATCAGATACCTCCACAACACCAACACGCCCAGCTAGGTTTGTGGTCTATGACCACCATTTCTTCTTACCTAGATGGGGGGTTTACACCCCCCATCTAGGTATTCTAATGCTATCCGATTCTGCTTTCTTCTTCTGGCAACAAAAACTAGGTAATTTCAAAATGCTTCTCCTCCTACATGTTACACCCTACAATTACGTAACTTGCACATATGTATCGACTATATCCAGTGCCCATAGGGTGCAAACAGAATTGGGGTCAAAGGTCATTAAGGGGGAATTTCCGGTATATAACCAAATACCTTCAAAATGCTTCTTCTGCCACATATTACATAGCACAATGACGTCACTTACACATGTGTATCGGCTTTACCCAGTACCCATACCTTGCACACGGAATTGGGGTCAAAGGTCAATAAGGTGGTAAAATCTTACAATTGCATTATCTCGACATCTGTAAGGGGTATGGGGCTCAAACTCGGTGACAACAAATCTTATGACCAGGGGAACATTTTGCAGGGGTCAGGTCAAAGGTCATGCAGAGGTCAAATTTTAGAAATGCATTTCCTGGACAACTGTAAGGGGGTATGGGGCTCAAACTTGGTGACAGCAAACTTAATGATCAGAGGAACATTTTGAAACACTTTGCAGGGGTCAGGTCAAAGGTTAACCGGGGTCAAATCTTATAATTTCATTTTCTGGATAGGGGTACGGGGCTCAAACTCCGTGACAACAAACTTACTGACCAGGGGAACACTTTGGAACACTGCAGGGGTCAGGTCAAAGGTTATCTGGGGTCAAATCTTAGAATCATATTTTCTGGACATTTGTAAGGAGTACGGGACTGAAACTCGGTGACAATAAACCTCATGACCTGGAGAACATTTTTGGAACATCTTTCAGGGGTCAGATACCTCCAAAACACCAACATGCCCCAGCTAGGTTTGTGGTCTATGACCACCATTTGCCACTAGTTCTTTCTTTCTTCTTTCTGGCAACAAACTTCAAAATGCTTCTCCTCCCACATGTTACACCCTACAATTATGTAACTTGCACATATGTATCGGCTATATCCAGTGCCCATAGGGTGCAAACAGAATTGAGGTCAAAGGTCATTAAGGGGGCATTACCGGTATGTAACCAAATACCTTCAAAATGCTTCTTCTGCCACATACTACATAGCACAATGATGTCACTTACACATGTGCATCGGCTTTACCCAGTGCCCATACCTTGCACACAGAATTGGGGTCAAAGGTCATTAAGGGGTAAAATCTATTTTGCCTTATCTTAAGGGGTGTGGGGCTCAAACTCAGTGACAACAAATCTCATGACCAGGGGAACATTTTACAGGGGTCAAGTCAAAGGTCACGCAGAGGTCAAATTTTAGAAGTGCATTTTCTGGACATCTGTAAGGGGCACAGGGTTCAAACTCCGTGACAACAAACTTAATGGCTAATGGAGAATATTTTGGAACACTTTGCAGGGGTCATGTCAAAGGTTAACTGGGGTCAAATCATATAGTTTCATTTTCTGGATATCTGTATAGAGCTCAAACTCAGTGACAACAAATCTCATGAACAGGGGAACAGATTGCAGGGGTCAGGTCAAAGGTCATGCAGAGGTCAAATTTTCGAAATGCATTTTCTGGGCATCTGTAAGGGGTACAGGGCTCAAACTCTGTGATAACAAACTCACTGACCAGGGACACACTTTGGAATGCTGTGTAGGGGTTAGGTCAAAGGTCATCTTGGTCAAATCTTAGAATTTATTTTTTCTGGGCATCTGTAAGTCGTATGGGACTCAAACTCTGTGACAACAAACCTCGTGAACAGAGGAACATTTTTGGAACATTTTGCAGGGGTCAGATACCTCCAAAACACCAACATGCCCCAGCTAGGTTTGTGGTCTATGACCACCATTTGCCACTAGTTCTTCTTCTTCTTCTTCTTCTTCTTCTTCTTCTTCTGGCAACAAACTTCAAAATGCTTCTCCTCCTACATGTGACACCCTACAATTACGTAACTTGCACATATGTATCGGCTATATCCAGTAGCCATATGGTGCAAACAGAATTGGGATCAAAGGTCATTAAAGGGGCATTTTTGGTATATAACCAAATATCTTCAAAATGCTTCTTCTGCCACATATTAGGGACGCACCATTAGATTCTCAGGGGGGGGGCATGGGAGTTTGGGTCAGGCAGAATTTTTTTTTCGCCTCCAAGAGCACCAAATTTTTTTTTTTCGCCGCCTTCGGCGGCGAAGCTATTTTGTACATTTTTATACAAAGTGCGAAGCTATTTTGTTTCAATTTTAATGTACATTTTTATACAAAGTTGGGTGGGGGAAATTTTTTTTTTTTACTCATCAGTGAGGCAAAATTTTTTTTTTTTTCTTACTAGTGGGCAAAGTTTTTTTTTTTTTTCTCACTAGTTGGCAAAGTTTTTCAAAAAACTCCCATGCCCCCCCCTGGAAATCTAATGGTGCGCCCCTTACATAGCACAATGATGTCACTTACACATGTGCATCGGCTTTACCCAGTGCCCATACCTTACACACAGAATTGGGGTCAAAGGTCATTAAGGGGGTAAAAGCTTACAATTATATTATCTGGACACCTGTAAGGGGTATGGGGCTCAAACTTAGTGACAACAAATATCATGACCAAGGGAACATTTTGCAGTGGTCAGGTCAAAGGTCATGCAGAGGTCAAATTTTAGAAATGCATTTTCTGGACATCTGCAAGGTGTACGGGGTTCAAACTCACTGACAACAAACTTAATGACCAGGGGGAACATTTTGGAACATTTTGCAGGGGTCAGGTCAAAGGTTATCTGGGGTCAAATCTGATAATTTCATTTTCTGGACATCTGTAAGGGGTATGAGGCTCAAACTCGAGTGACAACAAATCTCATGACCAGGGGAACATTTTGCAGGGGTCCGGTCAAAGGTCATGCAGAGGTCAAATTTTAGAAATGCATTTTCTGGACATCTGTAAGGGGTACAGGGCTTAATATCAGGGGGAACATTTTGGAACACTTTGTAGGGGTCAGGTCAAAGGTCATCTGGGGCCAAATCTTAGAATTTAATAATCTGGACATCTGTAAGAGGTACGGGGCTCAAACTCAGTGGCAACAAACCTTATGACCTGGGGAACGTTATGGAACATCATGCAGGGGTCAGAGGTCAGGTGTCAGGTCAAAGGTCATCTGGGGTCAAATCTTAGAAATGCATTTTCTTGACATCTGTAAGGAGTACGGGACTCAAACTCAGTGACAACAAACCTCATGACCAGGGGGAACATTTTGCAGGAGTCAGATACCTCCACAACACCAACACACCCAGCTAGGTTTGTGGTCTATGACCACCATTTGCCACTAGTTCTTTCTTTCTTTCTTCTTCTTCTGGCAACAAACTTCGAAATGCTTCTCCTCCTACATGTTACACCCTACAATTACGTAACTTGCACATATGTACCGCCTATATCCAGTGCCCATATGGTGCAAACAGAATTGGGATCAAAGGTCATTAAAGGGGCATTTTCGGTATATAACCAAATATCTTCAAAATGCTTCTTCTGCCACATATTACATAGCACAATGACGTCTCTTACACAAGTGCATCGGCTTTACCCAGTGCCCATACCTTGCACACATAATTGGGGTCAAAGGTCATTAAGGGGGTAAAATCTTACAATTGCATTATCTGGACATCTGTAAGGAGTATGGGGCTCAAACTCGATACAATAAATCTCATGACCAGGGGAACATTTTGCGGGGGTCAGGTCAAACTTGGTGACAACAAACTTAATGATCAGGGGAACATGTTGGAACACTTTGCAGGGGTCAGGTCAAAGGTTATCTGGGGTCAAATCTTTATAACTTCATTTTCTGGATATCTGCAAGGGGTATGGGGCTCAAACTCAGTGACAACAAATCTCATGACCAGGGGAACATTTTGCAGGGGTCAGGTCAAAGGTCATGTAGAGGTCAAATTTTCTAAATGCATTTTCTGGACATCTGTTAGGGGTACGGGGCTCAAACTCCACAACAACAAACTTACTGACCTGGGGAACATTTTGGAACACTGTGCAAGGGTCATGTCAAAGGTCATCTGGGGTCAAATCTTAGAATTGAATTTTTTGGACATCTGTTAGGAGTACGGGACTCAAACTCGGTGAAAACAAACCCCATGACCAGGGGAGCATTTTTGGAACATTTTGTAGGGGTCAGATACCTCCACAACACCAACATGCCCCAGCTAGGTTTGTGGTCTATGACCACCATTTGCCACTAGTTACACAGCCGTGACGTTAGTCACGGCTGTGTCTTTTTTCTTACAGGTTCTTTCTTCTTTCTTTCTTTACACAGCCGTGACGTTAGTCACGGCTGTGTGTTTTTTCTTACAGGTTCTTTCTTTCTTCTTCTGCCGACCATTACATTTGCTCTAGCACTCACATGCTTACACCGATTTTGACCTAACTTGGTCACAACCATCATTGCCCATGCCCCTACATGTCACATGAAATTCGTGGGGTCAAAGGTCACGCAGAGGTCATAGGGGTCAAAAACGTGATTTCAACTTAAAATGCTTCTTCTCCTACAGATTACGTATGACGGTGACCCCACTTGCACACATGCATTGCTATTACCCAGTGTCTATGGGGTCCTCACAGATTTGGGGTCAAAGGTCATTAAGGGGTCATTTCCGGTATAAAACGAAAAACCTTCAAAATTTTTATTTGCTAAGAAAAACATAGGACAGTAACGGTATGTTCACACATAAATTGTAGTTACCCTGTGTATATGTGGTATTTTTTTATTTAAGGTCAAAGGTCATTAAGGGGCCACTTCCGGTATAAAACGAAATGCCTTTAAAATGCTTCTTCTCCCACAAATTACGTAGGACAGTGACACCACTTGCACACATGCATTGTTATTACCCAGTGTCTATGGGGTCCTCAGAGATTTGGGGTCAAAAGGTCATTAAGGGGTCACTTCCGGTATAAAACAAAAACCTTCAAAAATTTTTATTTGCTAAGAAAAACATAGGACAGTAACGGTATGTTCACACATGAATTGTGGTTACCCAATTCATATGTGGTATTTTTTTTATTTTGGGTCAAATATCATTAAGGGGTCACTTCCGGTCTGAGACGAAAAACCTTCAAAATGCCCCTTCTGCCACAAGTAACATAGCAAAGTGGTGCCACGTGCACCCATGCATTGACTTTAGCCAATGTGTATGGGCGTTTTCATATATTTTGGGGTCAAAGGTCATAAGGGGTCACAACACGGCTGTGTTCGTGGGTTAGACCACAGCTAAGTCTAGTCTTTCTTCTTTCTTCTGCCGACCACTACATTTGCTCTAGCACTTACATGCTTACACCGATTTTAACCTAACTTGGTCATAACCATCATTGACCATGCCCCTACATGTCATATGAAACTCGTGGGGTCAAAGGTCACGCAGAGGTCATATGGGTCAAAAACGTGATTTCAACTCAAAATGCTTCTTCTCTCACAGATTACGTAGGACAGTGACACCACTTGCACACATGCATTGTTATTGTCTTGTGTCTATGGGGTCCTCACAGATTTGGGGTCAAAGGTCATTAAGGGGTCACTTCCGGTATAAAACGAAAAAAACTTCAATTTTTTTATTTGCTAAGAAAAACATAGGACAGTAACGGTATGTTCACACATAAATTGTAGTTACCCTGTGTATATGTGGTATTTTTAATTTAGGGTCAAAGGTCATTAAGGGGCCACTTCCGGTATAAAACGAAATACCTTTAAAATGCTTCTTTTCCCACAAATTACGTAGGACAGTGACACCACTTGCACACATGAATTATTATTACCCAGTGTCTATGGGGTCCTAACAGATTTGGGGTCAAAGGTCATTAAGGGGTCACTTCCGGTATAAAACGAAAAAACTTCAAAAATTTTTATTTGCTAAGAAAAACATAGGACAGTAACGTTATGTTCACACATGAATTGTGGTTACCCAATTCATATATGGTATTTTTTTATTTCGGGTCAAATGTCATTAAGGGGTCACTTCCGGCCTGAGACGAAAAACCTTCAAAATGCCCCTTCTGCCACAAATAACATAGCAAAGTGATGCCACGTGCACCCATGCATTGACATTAGCCAATGTCTATGGGGTTTTCATATATTTTGGGGTCAAAGGTCATTGGGGGTTACAACACGGCTGTGTTCGTGGTCTTAGACCACAGCTAAGTCTAGTTCTTTCTTCTTCTTCTGGCAACAAACTTCAAAATACTTCTCCTCCTACATGTTACACCCTACAATTACGTAACTTGCACATATGTATCGGCTATATCCCGTGCCCATAGGGTGCAAACAGAATTGGGATCAAATGTCATTAAAGGGGCATTTTCGGTATATAACCAAATACCTTCAAAATGCTTCTTCTGCCACATATTTTATAGCACAATGACGTCACTTACACATGTGCATCGGCTTTACCCAGTGCCTATAACTTGCACACAGAATTGGGGTCAAAGGTCATTAAGGGGTAAAATCTTACAATTGCATTATCTGGACATCTGTAAGGTGTATGGGGCTCAAACTCAGTGACAACAAATATCATGACCAGGGGAACATTTTGCAGGGGTCAGGTCAAAGGTCATGCAGAGGTCAAATTTTAGAAATGCATTTCTGCGACCACCGAGATTTACGCGCTTCCCCTACGCGGCGCTCTTCCGATCTTAGAAAGGTTGATTAGGGGAACATTTTGCAGGGGTCAGGTCAAAGGTTATCTGGGGTCAAATCTTATAATTTCATTTTCTGCACATCTGTAAGGAGTATGGGGTTCAAACTCAGTGACAACAAATCTCATGAGCAGGGGAACATTTTGCAGGGGCCAGGTCAAAGGTCATACAGAGGTCAAATTTTAGAAATGCATTTTCTGGACATCTGTAAGGGGTAAGGGGCTTAATGCCAGGGGAACATTTTGAAACACTTTGCAGGGGTCATGTCAAAGGTCATCTGGGGCCAAATCTTAGAATTTCATTATCTGGACATCTGTAAGGAGTATGGGACTCAAACTCGGTGACAACAAACCTCATAATCAGGGGAACATTTTTGGATCATTTTGCAGGGGTCAGATACTTCCACAACACCAACACGCCCCAGCTAGGTTTGTGGTCTATGACCACCATTTGCCACTAGTTGAGTTTGTATTGTCAACTAATTTGTAGAAAACGTCATTCGGACCAGCTGTGTACAAAGAGTTTTGCAATGATGTGATGTGTAGATCTGAATCGTGGTAATATGAGCGTGTTTATATTATAGTAAAATTGCTGAATTTTAAGTACATCTTTGACGATTATCTTTAATTTATCGCTACGGCTGCTGTTTATAGCGAATCAAATTTACCAAATTTAAAATAACTATTCCTCCCTCAAATGGTGAGATAATAACTGCAAACATGGGCGTCAATCCCGGGAGACAGGGAGACATAAATCCCGGGGGACAAGGGGAGTGGATATCCCTCATGTTTTTAGATATATGACACAATATCTAATCCCTCCATGTTTTGACAAAATGCAAATTTCATGTCAGTATACGTATACAGAATTAAAGTAGATCAACCGATAAGCAAACATTTGGAAATTATTTGTTAGTAATGACAAAAATTCACAAGCAGTTTCACATTTACAAAACAGAAACATACTAGACCACTAGCCATGCCGCGACATGGCACACAAGATGGCCCGAAAATGGATTTTCAACTTTTTGAACTTTGACCTTAAACTTTGACCATTTGGGCCGAGGCTATTATAGACTTCCCCCACCATTAATGGTGCATCACTGTAGCATATAGGGGCTTAATCCGTCTTCCATAGGCCGAGATATAGCCACTTTTCCGTAATTTAAAAAAATTTTTGGCAAATTTGACGTTTTGACCCCCTTAATGACCTTTGACCCCGATATTAAAAAAACCTCATGTAGACCGTGGAAATGCATTTTTCTAGTTTAAATTAAAGGTTCTACTATGCTTAGTAATGGAGATAAAAATTCTTGAAGTTATTTAGCCTAAAACCGGAAGTGACCTCTAAATAGCCTTTGACCCCCAAAATAAAAATACCTTGTAGACATCCGGTAACACTAATGCATGTATGAAGGTTAAGTCACTCTGGTCTGTTTACATTTTGAGAAAAATATTTTTGAACATTTTTTTGAATTTTGGTTTTTGACAGGAAGTGACCCGTTAATGACCTTTGACCTGAAAACTGTGGACACCCTGATCACCCTGGCTGGTAACAATGCATGTTTGCTAATGCCGTCACTCTGCTATGTAATTTGTAAAGACAGTGATTTTCTGTATATTTTTCACAATTTTTGGCTTTCATACCGGAAATGACCCTCTTAATGACCTTTGACCCCTTATCCATGGACACCCCATATGACCCACGAGTCAGAGGTTCTTCTGATAAAGTTTTGTAATAATCAGTCTAATTGTCTAGAAGAGGATATTTTTGACAATTAAATCACATTTTTTACCCCTGTGACCAGGTCAAAGGTCAGATGCAAGTCAAAGTCATATGACCTGTGCGGGCAAGGTAAGTGGTTATCCTTACCAAGTTTAGTCACAATCCATCAACCAACGACTGAGCTATAGGCACAAACGTGGTTGACAGAAAGAAGAAAGAAGATCCCAAGCAAGACAGGACAAGACGGCGCAGCCTGCGCCATCTTGTAAAAAAAAAATCGAATTTATGTAAATTATGGAAAACAGATGCATGTGGCATGATAGAGGCAATGCTCTTGTATTAACAAAACTGTCTCCAGTCATAAGCATAATTACAACTAGAGCTGCTGTGACTCACGAGCCACGAAGTTTAGGCGGTGGCTTCTGACTTTGATGACATCTGCTTGACATTGACCTCAGATGCGGATTTAAGGAAAAGGGCCCTGTCAGAAAAATATCCCGGGGGCCGGGGCCCAATGGTAAAGAGTTGAAATCAGGAACGTACCTGAATTTTTGTCGGGAGGAGAGTAACAACAAAAATTTGATAGTGATCATTAGTTCGGCCCAATGTTATGAGATACGTGCGCGTAGTGCGCAAACATTTATTCCATTTCATACTATTTGATGTAAAAGTTGATGTAGGCCTATATTATTTCGGTAAATTTCGCAAGAAGCGCGCGAAAATTTGCAATTTCACACTATTCTATACCCAATTCGAGGGTTTATCAGATTTGTGAGTGTTTCATACTGCAGTTACTGTCCGTTTTCCTATACACAATACACAGTGCTCTTACCATTGACGCGTAACCTCTACAAATAGCCTATGTTAGAAGTAAGGGTAATTGCCTAGTTAACGTCGCTGTGTGAAAAATAACCGGCCAATATTAAAAGTACTCTTCTAAAATTCTAGAAAATATAGTTTTGTAACATGTCCTAAATTTTTTAGCTAATTTAGATGTTTGGAAATATTCGTACTTTGGTGTTTTAGTGTATGTTATAGGTAATAGTACATTGCCTAGTTAACGTCGCTGCGTGAAAAATAACCGGCCAATATTAAAAGTACTCTTCTGAAATTCTAGAAAATATAGTTTTGTAACATGTCCTAAATTTTTAGCTAATTTAGGTGTTTGGAAATATTCGTACTTTGGTGTTTTAGGAAGGATATGTAAACGACAGATAACACCAAAAAATATGAAGAAATTATTTCCAAACCGTGTTAAGTCTGCAAACCACCATGCTTCTCATTTTCAAGAACGCTGGTTAACAATAAGCAGAGTATTGTCTCATTTCGTAAACAAAAGCCCACACAGAATTGTTCTCTAGCGTTCGCTTTATAATCGTTCACCCAACTGAAACTATAATACCAGCTCATTGCTCCATTGTACATGTAAAGCAGAAACATATGTTGTGTGGATTTAACCAGAGAAGATATGATTTAATCAGTTGAGCTGTTTTCAATGAGTGTTATCTTGGTTTAATAGCTTTTAATGCGGTTTAAGTCCTGCAAAGGTCGTGGTGAATTCTACTGTAGACATGACTGCATCATGTAAACGGTACTAAAGAACAAGGAATATTTCCTTTTCTGTTTTTGCTTGATAGTCAAGAAGCAAGCAAAATCCCAGATTAATGGTCATAATCTGATCTCAAGGAATACGAAGCCAATACGTTGGTACGCGTGAATGTTGACATTAGGGGGGATGGGGTTGGAAAAAAATCTTAAATCCGGGGCTTTTTGGCGAAAAATTAAATTTATGACACAAATGCGCGCGAAGCGCGTGAAAAATGTTGCCATTTTGAAACAAAACTGTTAAAATATGGTGCAAAAGGGGGATTTATCCCCATCCCCACACCCCCGGATCTACGCCTATGCACTTTAGGGCCGGATTTGCCTTTTTGGGGGCCCTGGGCCCGGCCAAATTTGGAGGGCCCCAAACTCACTGTAAGAGAGCGTATGCACTCAAGTGGCTTAGTTTAATTTGATTTACGTATAAGATTGCGGCAGAAGCATAACAATTTAGAGAGAGTCGGGCATATTTTGTTTTCGATTTTACTATGACATTTGCGGGTGATCGAAGCACGAAAAAAATGATGGTGCATTTTGCTGTAATATAGGGCCAGTGCGCGCTTCGCGCGGGCAAAATTATGCAATTTTACCCTATTTTGGCCCAAAACATGGTGTTTTAGGTCTAAAAAGGAAGGTGCACAGGGCAATTGGGAGGGAGGCACATTTTGGGGGCCCTGGGTCTGAGCCCATTTGGGCTCTGTACCCAATAATACTTGACATTATGAGGCTCATATACCCATGTAAAGGTACACTGCCCAAGTGCTGAACCATGAACTCTTATTGCTTTAAATTACTTTTTATAAACATTTTAGACCCCGGGGACCTATAATGTTTGACCTTTGTAACTCATGAATAGTTATTGAGAAACGACAGACCCTTTGTATTGACTTACTTCTCAGGGGCATTCTTTTACATTTTATTATTTTCATCTAAATTTGGACCCCCCCCTCCTTCTGACTGCTCTAGATACACCACTGCTCCAAAAACACACACATTTTTTTTTAATGTCTTCAAAAATGATATTATAAAAATACCCCTTGGGCAATGTTTTTGACCCCTTCAGAGGAAAAATTCATAATTGAAAAGGTAAAAAAAATTGAAAATACTCCTTCAGCAAAATGCTTAAAGAAAACCCTGCGTAACCATGACCCAAACACGAACAAGAACCCGAATCCTAACCTAAGCCTAACCATAACCGTAACCCTAACTCTAACCTATACCTTAACCCTAACCTTAACTCTAATCCTAAACTTAACCTTAACCCTAAGGCCCCGGTGCTTAATCTCGCCGATTACCTCTGCGTCGTCTCGGAGCATTGGGTTATTCCATTTGAAATCCACCCCCCCCTGTGGAAGATTTACAATGCTACCTAAATTCCAGTTGGGCCAAATGTACAATCCGGTTGGAAATAGTCCCATGTTTCATTGTAATTCCAGCTGAATCATGTAGAAGATTTACAAATTTAACGCAATTCCAGCTGGATACCCTATGGAAGATTTGCATTTTGACCTCAATTCCAGTTGGAAACATTTACATGTTTTGTCAGTCAGATACCCTGTGGAAGATTTTCATGTCGACTTCAATTCCAGTTGGAAACATTATCGGTGGAAAATTTAACTTTCAGTCGGATACCCTGTGGAAGATTTGCACTTCTACCTCAATTCCAGTTGGAAACATTTACATTTTGTTAGAATTCCAGCAGAGAAGGTCTAAAACAGGGTAGAAATTCCAGGGGGGGGGTCACTCCCATTGTGGCATGTACACCAATTCACGATAATCAACTTTTGAAAAGCACCCTAAACAAGGATTTAACCCTTGGCTAAAACAATATCCTAAACAGGTGTTTTTACACCCTAAACAGGGATTTTATTCCTTGCATCAAATTTCATACCCTAAATTTCATTTCCGCGTATTTAGCAATTGCAATTTTGCTACCCTTTTTCCAATATTTCATGTTTTTGACACCCTAAACGCGTTACGCGCGTATCGTGCTTACCCACGAAAAACTACCCTTTTTACGCGTTTTCATTATCGCGGATGGTGTACAGGTCACAATGGGAGTGAACCCCCCCCCGGGAGAAATTCCCTGTGGAAGATTTGCTTGTTTTCTGAGTATGGTGGAAAAAATAATAGAAATAATAAAAACTGTTTGACGCAAAAAACATGTTTGCTTAAAATATTATCATGCTGAAATTTCCAACAATAACCGACATGCACATTTTGAGTTGGACCATCATGGGGAAATCCCCCCCAACCCATGCATCATGTTGATATCTGTATGCGGCTTTTTGGCCTAAAAATAGCCTTTGCGTCTATTTATTCTATTTTTGTATAAACCATATTTCACACAATTTGGCTTCAAAATGCCAAATATTAGGTGCTTCGTGCGAATTTGTACCATAAACTTATTCTGTGGGTAGGTTTAGTTTCACACTTAAAGAATTGTTTTCCAACCCCAGCCCCCTACCATGTCAAATACAAATCTATGCCACTGACTTGGAAGGCCCTGCATTCGAGTCCCACATTCTCCCCCTTTTCACTAA
This sequence comes from Amphiura filiformis, assembly GCF_039555335.1. Lineage (NCBI taxonomy): Eukaryota > Metazoa > Echinodermata > Ophiuroidea > Amphilepidida > Amphiuridae > Amphiura > Amphiura filiformis. Next base: position 62,827 of record NW_027305699.1, read on the forward strand.
ATTTCCACAGCTTTATATTTTTAAATCACATTAAAATGGAAAAAAAATATATTAAAAAAAAAACGGATTGTTTTTGTTTAATATAGTCTCTATTCAATTTCACTATATTTTTTTTTAATCTGGCAATAAACTGTAGTGATTGTATCTGTTGACTTAAATATTTACAATAATTATACCAAAAAATAATTTAGGCCAAAACATTAGAACATTATAATTAGGTGTAGGCCTAAGTTTAACTCTTTAAAACTGTTACTCATATTAAAATGAAGCTTGTTTTCACTATGCAGCAACAATAAGTTTTGTATAACAGTTTAGTCAAGAAATGGCAAATTTTCTTGTCTTTACTTAATTTCAAGTCCTTCAAGACATAGTGAAACAAAAGTCAAGAAATTTACCACTTCTTGACAAAACATGGATTTTGTTGTCATCATTTATAATAGTTTAGCTTCGTTTTTATATAATTCCCTAAAAATTTTGATAAGGGGGTATTGACAATCCTCCCCCATGCATCAAGTTGACATCTATGTAGCTTTTTAGCCTAAAAAGAGCCTTCATGCCAGCCTATTCATTCTATTTTTGCACAAACCATATTTCACACAATTTTATATAGCTTTAATATGGCAAATATTAGGCACGTCGCACAAATTTGTACCATAAACTTTTGTTTAAGGGATCTGGAATGAGCGTTTTGAGCGTTTCTACAGTATTTTTTGTGGGACTTGAGAGCACATCAGACATATCGAATTGCATTCTGAATACGAAGAATGTCTTTCTGATATCAAATAATTTTCACGATATAATACAAATTTTATGACAAATTATTAAAATTACGCGCGTATCGTGTTTAGGGTGTAAAAGCATGAAATTTTAGGAAAAAGGGTAGCAAAATTGCAATTGCTAATATGCGGAAATGAAATTTGATGCATGGAATAAAATCCCTGTTTAGGGTGTGAAAAAACAGGTGCGTGTTACCTGTTTATGGTAACGTTTTAGGCAAGGGTTAAATCCTTGTTTAAGGTGCTTTTCAAAAGTTGATTATCGTGGATGGTGTACATGCTACAATGGAATTGACCCCCCCCAGGTTTTCAAAGCTAAATGCTCAAACAAAAGAAACCTGAAAGACAGCGTCAAATTGGTGATAAAATAACTCCAATTGGGCTGAATTTTTTTTTTAATGTATGAATTTGAGCAACAAAAGTAACTGAAAAGTTTCAGGTCTGGGTCCGCGGATACACGGAGTGTGGGGACTGGGAGCATGCAATCTCATTAGATCCAGCATTTGATGGTTTGAAACCATGATTACTAGCAAATAATAAGATCAGATATAGTGATTTTATACCAATACTAAGGTACTATGAAAAGCTGGAATTCCAAACATGCACTTTTCATATAATGAAAATCTGGAAGACTCAAATTGATGATTTTGGTTGGATTTCCAAAATCTTCCACACCCTTTTCAGAGTAAATCTTAAATTCCAGTTGGAAATTTACATGTTTTTGGGTTGAAATATACATGTTTTTGAATTACCCTGTGGAAGATTTGTACTTTGACCTCAATTCCAGTTGGAATATTGACGACTCAACCTGTTGATTTTGGTACTATTTCAGATGTTTTTGAGTGGGAAATTTAACTTAATTTAACTTTCAGTCGGATACCCTGTGGAAGATTTGCATTTTGACCTCAATTCCAGTTGAAATGTCGACTTCAATTCCAGATCTGGAATGACTCAAACTGTTGATTTTGGTTGGAATTCCAAAATCTTCCACACCCTGCCGTACTATTTCAAATGAAATCTGACCTCAATTCCAGTTGGAATGTCGACAACTCAAACTGATGATTTTGGTTGGAATTCCAAAATCTTCCACAGGGGGTGTGTGGATTTCAAATGGAATAGCCCATTTCGATGGCTCTCCTGCGGCTTGCAGTTTCAAGCCGCAGCACGCCGATGAATTAATTAAAAAAGCTTAAAAACATCGGTCGATGTTTTGCCACAAGTTTAAAAAATAACGGTTAGTTCATGAAAAGAAGGAGTGAAATTTAGCAAAACGCGACGAGGTTTATTTGCCCGTATTAGAGCTCTATTGTTCCGCTATTGTATCCGCTATTGTATCCACTATTGTATTCTATTCATAAAAGCTACTGCAAGAATCGCGGCAATCCCTGATATTGCTGGTGTCTACCGACGGCGTTTCGCATTTATTAACATTCAAAATGATCCGATACTCTTACATTTATAGACTTATTACCGCTTTTTATATCATATTCAGAAATTGCAATTATGAAAACTACAAACTTTGAAAGTGAAATATATTTATCATAGAATCTAATCAATCTATAGATACCCAACCCAGAAGTGCCCATTTATTTTCTAAATTTTTGAACACGATAATGCGATTGATTTTCTTACACGTAAAATACGGCCAATTCAGAGAGAAAATCTTGTTTCACGTATAGGGCCAGCTAAGGGCCTACTATAGACATTTTCTTTTTGTTGGCTGGCCGCTGAGCTACATCTTTTTACTAATTATAGATACGTCAAAACGTGTTCCCATGTTGAAAGTGTACAAGCTATTTCTACTTGCTTTAGAGAGAGCACAATTGAATGAAGACGATTTATTTATGCCAGGATTTCATTTAATATAACTATTTTTTATTTTAATAATACCCCATACCTAACAAGAACATAAGGAAATATTGTAAAGGCCATAAATATACGCACTCATGCATAGGGAGACAAACATGATAAAGTTAATCTGTTCTTTTCATTCTCGTTCATTAACCTTTGGAACATTTTAATCCTTCTCGGCAATCTAGGGCCATAGTAATTTAAATCGTGAAACCGTAGAACGATCTGTTGGTTGGCATAGATTTTGAATAAAATTGAATCCCATCACATCAATTCAAAGCTACACCCTTTTTTGAAATACTGGTTACCACTGGCTCAAAACGTGTTCCCATGTTGAAAGCAGTCGCAGACAAACTCTAGATATTAAATGAAATGCAAAGAAAGAGGAAGAGAGACTGATGAAAATAAAGGAAGAAAGTAAAGAATGAACAAGAAAGAGAAAATAGAAAGAAAGAAAAAAAGAAAGGAGGAAAGAAAGAAAGGAAGAAAAAGAAATGAGAAGAAAGAAATAAAGAAAGGAAAAGGAAAGGAAAGAATGAAAGTAGGCCTATGAAAGAAAGAAAGAAAATAAGAAAGAAAGAAAGAAAGAAAGAAAGAAAGAAAAAAGAAAGAAAAAAGAAAGAAAGAAAGAAAGAAAGAAAGAAAGAAAGAAGGAGAGAAAGAAAGGAAGGAAGAAAGAAAGAATGAAAGGAAGGAAAAAAGCAAGGAAGGAAAATGAAAAGAGAAGAAAGAAATAAAGAAAAGAAAAAAGAACTAAAAAGGAAAGGAATAATGAAAGTAGGCCTATGCTATGATAGAAAGAAAGAAAAACGAAAGAAAGGAGGTAAGAAAGAAAGAGAGAAAGAAAGAAGGGGAGAAAGAAAGAAAGAGAGAAAGAAAGAAAAGAGAGAAAGAAATTAATACAAAAAACTGCTATAATGGAGAGAATGAAGATCTACCAAATGGGCAGGGCGTGACCAAAAGGAAATTAAAGTTTGAATGCAGAAAATTGGACATTACGTCCGATGCTATCAGGGCCAGCAAGGGTGCCGTAATGGCATAGTATGTATATGAATGGATGAAATAAATTGATTGATTGATTGTATGTTGTTCCTTCAACCAACGCTAGTGATCTGAATCTGAGGTTTGGAGAAGGCCAGTGACTTTAAGATCAGACGGAATATGGGGAATCTCGTTGTAGTGGCGCGTGATGGGAGTGTCACGGTTGTTTTTGCTCACTTTGATAAAGTACTTTTGTACGAAAGTCAGTGTATAATTTTATATTAAAACATCGTTGAACAACACCATTTTGTTCAATTACTTTTCACTTTTTACCATGCGATGTTACGTGGGACTCTTAATTTTTTTCTGCACCAAACAATGAGATTTATATATTTTCTAAGACATTAGATCTGTTTAATAATTTATTTTATTCAAAAGAAAAACGTCAAGTGTTCAAACTTTAAAGCTCTTTTTCTCGAAACAGCGATTTTAATTTCAAGTTAGATCATTTTACCAAATCAGGGCCGAATTAGGCTGTTTAGCTTAATCATGTGAAGTGACCTCTTGAAATGATATCACACTGATCAGACTGATCTTTATGTTATTACAGTGAGGCCCACATACAAAGTTCAACAAAAAGTGAACGATGTTATAGCTAGGAGGGCTAACAAACCAACACCGCCAAATTCGACTGACGTGTGTACAACGTGGGAAGCTATGAGGAAATTGAACACTCGTTGTCTGATCATGCATGTGTTTATGGTTATGGATAACGGTTACTTAGCAGCTCTCGTTCTGCTTGGGTTTATTGAATACACTCTATATATAGTCATCAATATATCGTTTCCAGTCCCTCGCTGAACTATTCGGTTCAGCTATTAATTTTTTTAATAATTCTTACCCCATGCAGCTGATTGGGTTGGTTACGGGTCGTCAAAACCACTAACCGCGAAATGAGGATATCGAACTAGTTTGCCCCGCAGGGCTAAAAAGAACCAGAAACCGCGAAATATGGATATCCAACTAGTTTGCCCCTCGAAGCTTCTAAAAACCACTCATCCCGAAATACGGATATCCAACTAGTTTGCCCCGCAGGGCTACACAGAACCATTAACCGCGAAATATGGATATCCAACTAGTTCGCCTCGCATGGCTACAAAGAACCCACTTACTGCGCAATATCTTTTACCTCAAAAAAGAATTAATATCTACCAAAAACGTTTCAAAACGTAAAAAGGGCCAAAGTTTAAAAATCTTTCCTGTGTGGCTTTTCACCCTTTTTAAACTTGGTCCCATTTATGAAAGTTTCTAAAGACCCATATATGAAGTCATCTTTAGGCTACTTGTTTGTTTTCCTAGTTGCCATTGTTCATTTTGTAGAGTAAATGAATTAATGTTCGTGCGTGATTGAAGTTTTTCCGTAAATACGTTATAATGTAATTTGATTTAAGCAAAAGTAGCAAATACTCACTTTGTTAAATTCTTCATCGTCTTGTGCGATTCTGCGCCTCATGTACAGATGTAGGGCCTATATGCAAGTTGACAGACAGTCAATTTGCTAAGTATATATAATACTCTACTACTCTCTATGAACACGCAATATAATAAAACATAAACCTTCAAAATGATTTTGATAATACATAGCCTATGCTTTTGAACAGTCTTAAACCTAATTGTAGAAATTACTACTATACTGAATGGGACCAAGTTTAAAAAAGGGTGAAAAGCCACACAGGAAAGATTTTTTAAACTTTGGCCCCTTCTTACGTTTTGAAACGTTTTTTGGTAGATATAGTGTGGCCATATCCATGGTTGTGAATTCGCGAGCAGTTATGGACATCGAGTTCGCAACATCTTGCCATCTTCTTGCTCTGCGGTTTGCCATTCATTACTCAAAACCTTTATATTAAGGTTTATTGTATATAGTACTTACTTGAGTTTACTCACCGTGAGCAATTTGCGGACCAGTCGATATAATCCGGCAAAGAATCAACGCACTCAAGGACACTAATTTGTAAGGGTATTGTTGTCAAGTGTTATAAGCCGGTTGCGAGAAATGTTGGAGTTGGGCCGATCAAGCCGATGAACGGGTGACTGAACATGGCTTTTCATCGGGCAGACACAAATTTTGTTAGTGCATATCGCAACAGCATTTTATTTCTCAGCATAGGCGCATCGGCGTGGGTCTGCGGCTTGGGTTCCGGGCACGCCGCAGAGTTAATCGGCGAGATTAAGCACCCAGGCCTAACCTATACCCTAACCTTAACCCTAACCCTATCCTAAACTTAAGCCTAACCCTAACCATAACACTAAACCTAATCCTAACCCTAAACTAACCCTAAGCCTAAGTTAACCTAACCCTAAGTCTAACCCTAATCCTATACCGAAGTCTAACCCTAAGTCTTACCCTAATCCTAGGATCTTAGTAGTTGTTCTGGCGTCTAATCCTAACCCTGACCCAAACACGAACACGAACCCGAACCCTAACCTTAACCTTAAGCCTAACCATAACCGTAATCATACCTCTAACCTATACCTTAACCCTAACCTTAACCCTAACCTTAACCCTAATCCTAAACTTAACCTTAACCCTAACCTATACCCTAACCCTTATACTCTGGTTGCTCTATGAAAAAGGAATAAAAATCAAAACCACTAATCCCTCCAATTAGCTCCTGCTGATTTCCCATTATAGAACTATCAAAAAGTGTGCCAACAGGTATCATAATAACATCATTACATAACAATTTCCTATCTTTTGGATTGTCTGCTGTGGTTTATCATTGGGGTGGGCTTGTCTAGCTGGAAGTGTAATTGACCAAAGGGGGTAATTATCAGTAATTGGGCCTGGATTTATCACCTTTTTCATAGCAAAAGCCAACTATACCTTAACCCTAACCCTAAACTTATGCCTAACCCTAACCATAACTCTAAACCTAACCATAACCTAAGCCTAAGTTACCCTAACCATAACCTTAACTCTAAGCTATACCTTAACCCTAACCATAACTCTAAACCTTACCCTAACCTAAGCCTAAGTTAACCTAACCCTAACCCTAATCCTATACCGAAGTTTAACCCTAAGTCTTACCCTAACCTTAGGCGTTGTTCTGATGTCTAATCCTAACCCTGACCCTAATCCGAACAAGAACCCGAACCCTAACCATAACCTTAACTATAACCCTAAGCCTAACCCGTACCTTAACCCTAACCCTAACCTATACCCTAACCTTAACCTTAACCCTAATAATAATATTATTATTATTTATCTTTTTTTCTGCTTTTTTGTGGTAATTTTTATTCTATTAGTGGACATTTGTGTGAAAATTGAGGGCGTTATTTACATGTATTTTAAATCTAAATTAGCAAAATAATATGAGTTAGTCCTTACATTTCATTTTTTTTGAAAATTCACTTGCCATTTACTAGTTTATTTCTGATGTTCTAATGCCATTATACCAATGTTTACCTCTTCTAAAGATGCAAAAGATTTGTTTGTGTTAAGGTTAGGGTTAGGGTATAGGATAGGGTTAGGGTTAAGGTTAGGGTTAAGGTTAAGTTTATGATTAGGGTTAGGGTATAGGTTAGAGTTAATGTTAAGGTTATGGTTAGGCTTAGGGTTAGGGTTAGGGTTCGGGTTCTTGTTCTGGTTTGGGTCAGGGTTTGGATTAAATGGCAGAACAACTCTTAAGAGGTTAAGGTAAGGCTTTGCGTTATGGTTAGGCTTCGGTATAGGGTTAGGGTTAGACTTACACTTAGGCTTAGGGTTAGTTTAGGATTAGGGTTTGGGTCAGGGTTAGGGTTAGACGCGTGAACAACTCCTAAGAATCTAGGGTTAGGGTAATACTTCGGTTTAGGATTAGGGTTAGGTTTAGGCTTAAGGATGGGCTTAGGGTTAGGATTACGGTTAGGCTAAGGGTTATGGTAAGGGTTAGGGCTAGGGTCATGGTTAGGGTAAGGGGAAGGGTTTGACGCCGGAAGAACTCCTAAGAACCTGTTCTCAGAACTTGACCTTAATACTGACTGCCTTATAATAGATGTTATAGGCAGAATTATACCTGATGGTGCCTACGCTAGGCTTGGGTTATTAGGCTTAGGGTTAGGGTAAGGGATAGGCTTAGGTTTAGGATTGGTGTTGGGGTATGGTTAAAGGTTAGAGTTAGGCTTAGTGTTATGGTTATGGTGATTGTTAGGGTTAGGTTTAAGGTCAGGGATAAGGTTAGGGTTAAGGGCTAGGTTTACGTTAAGGGTTATTGATAGGGTATGGGTAAGGGTTAGGGTTAGTCTTAAGGTTAGGGTTCGGGTTCGGGTTAGGCTTAGGGTTATGGTGATGCTTAAGTTTAGGATTAGGATTAGGGTTAAGGTTTGGGATACGGTTAGGGTAAGGGTTAGGGTTAGACGCCGGATTGGTGTTAGGGTATGGGTAAAGGTTAGAGTTAGGCTTAGGGTTATGGTTATTGTTAGGGTTAGGCTTAAGGTCAGGATTAAGGTTAGGGTTAAGGGTTAGGATTACGTTAAGGGTTAGGATTAGGGATAGGGTATGGGTAAGGGTTAGGGTTAGCCTTAAGGTTAGGGTTCGGTTAGGCTTAGGCTTAGGGTTATGGTGAGGCTTAAGTTTAGGCTTAGGGTTAAGGTTTGGGTTACGGTTAGGGTAAGGGTTAGGGTTAGACGCCGGAACAACTCCTAAGAACCTATAGTTAGGGTAAGGCTTAATGTTAGCGTTAGGCTTAAGTTTAGGATTAGGGTTAGGGTGAAGGTTTGGGCTAGGGTTCGGGTAAGGGTTAGTGTTAGACGACGGAACAACTCCTAAGAACCTAGGGTTAGGGTAATGCTTTTAGTTTAGGATTAGGTTTAGGCTTAGGGTTAGGCGTAGGCTTAGGGTTTTACCTTAGGTTAGGGTAAATGTTAGGTCTAGGGTTCGGGTTAGGGTCATGGTTAGGGTAAGAGTTTTGGTTTGCCGCCGGAAGAAATCCTAAGAATCTTTACTGATTGCCTTGTAATTGGTGCTATAGGCACAATACCCGATGGTGCTTACGTTAGGCTTGGGTTAGGGTTAGGAGTAGGGTTAGGTTAGTGTTCGGGTAAGGGTTAGGCTTAGGTTTAGGATTGGGGTTAGGGTATGCGTTAGGGTTATGGTTATGGTTAGGCTTAAGTTCAGGCTTAAGGTTAGGGTTAAGAGTTAGGTTTAGGTTAAGGGTTAGGATTAGGGTAAGGGTTAGGGTTAGCCATAAGGTTAGGGTTCGGGTTAGTGTTAGGCGTAGTGTTATGGTCAGGCTTAAGTTTAGGATTAGGGTTAAGGTTAGGGTTACGGTTAGGGTAAGGGTTAGGGTTAGACGCCGGAACGACTCATAAGAACATGTGGTTAGGGTAAGGCTTAGGGTTAGGGTTAATGTTAAGGTTAGGGTTAAGCTTAAGTTTAGGATTAGGGTTAGGGTGAAGGTTTGGGTTAGATTCGGGTAAGGGTTAGTGTTAGACGCCGTAACAACTCCTAAGAACCTAGAGTTAGGGTGAGGATTAGGGTTACGGTTAAGGTTAGTGATTGGATTGTGGTCTCAGGGTTAGGGCTAGACGACGGAACAACTCCTACGGTTATGGTAATGCTTCGGTTTAGGATTAGGGTTAGGTTTTGGCTTAGGATTAGCGTTAGGCGTAGGCTTAGGGTTAGGATCAGGCTTAGCTTAAGGGTTAGGGAAAGGGTATCGGTATGTGTAAGGATTAGGGTTAGCCTCAAGGTTAGGGTTCGGGTTAGGCTTAGGGTTATGGTCAGGCTTAAGGTTAGGGTAAAGATTAGGGTTACGGTTAAGGTTAGGGATCGGGTTCTGGTCAGGGTTAGGGTTAGACGACGCAACAACTCCCAAGAACATAGCGTTATGGTAATTCTTCGGTTTAGGATTTGGGTTAGGTTTAGGCTTAGGATTAGGTTTAGAGTTAGGCGTAGGCTTAAGGTTAGGATTAGGCTTAGGTTAGAGTTAATGTTAGGGCTAGGGTTGGGGCTAGGGTCATGGTTAGGGTAAGGGTTTGGGTTTAACGCCAGAAGAACTCCTAAGAACCTTAACTGATTGCCTTATACATTATAGGTGCTATAAGCACAATTATACCCGATGGTGCCTACGTTAGGCTTGGGTTAGCGTTAGACGACGGAACAACTCCTAAGAACATAGGGTTATGGTAATGCATCGGTTTAGGATTAGGTTTAGGATTACGTTTAGGATTACGTTTAGGGTTAAGATTAGGCTTAGGTTTAGGCATAGGTTAGGGTTAATGTTAGGGCTAGGGTTCGGGTCATGGTTATGGTAAGGGTTTGGGTTTGACGCCAGAAGAACTCCCAAGAACCTTAACTGATTGCCTTATAATAGGTGCTATAGGCAAACTTATATCAGATGATGCCTACGTTAGGCTTGGGTTAGGGTTAGGGTTAGGTTAGGGTTCAGGTTCAGGTAAGGATTAGGTTTAGGGTTAGGGTATGCGTTAGGGTTATGGCTATTGTTAGGGTTAGGCTTAAGTTTAGGATTAGGGTAAGGGTTAAGGTTAGGGTTCGGATCAGGGTTAGGCTTAGTGTTATGGTTCAGCTTAGGGTTAGACGTAGGGTTATGGTTATTATTATGGTAAGGCTTAAGTTTAGGATTAGGGTTAGTGTTAAGGGTTAGGTTTAGGGTTAAGTGTTAGAGGATGGGTTTAGGATAAGGGTTAGGGTTAGGGTAAGGCTTAGGCTTAGGCTTTAGGTTAGGGTTAGGCTTAGGCTTAGGCTTAAATTTAGGATTAGAGTTAGGGTTAAAGTTTGGGTTAGGGTTCGGGTAAGAGTTAGTGTTAGGGTAAGGATTAGGGTTACGGTAAAGGTTAGGGATCGGGTTCTGGTCAGGGTTAGGGTTAGACGACGGAAGAACTCCTAAGAACTATAGTTAGGGTAAGGGTTAGGGTTAATATTAGCGTTAGGGTTAGGTTTTAGTTTAGAATTAGGGTTAGGGTGAAGGTTTGGGTGAGGGTAAGGGTTAGTGTTAGGCGCCGGAACAATAACTAAGAACCTAGGGTTAGGGTAATTATTAGGGTTACGGTTAAGTTTAGGGATCGGGTTCTGGTCAGGGTTAGGGTTAGACGACGGAACAACTCCTAAGAGCCTACAGTTAGGGTAAGGCTTAGGGTTAGGGTTAATGTTAGGGTTAGGGTTAGGGTCATCGGTTATGGGGGTCTCCCCATCAGTCCAACCACCGTCAGTCCGAATTTTTATGGTTATGGTACTGACGGTTGTTCGGACTGACGGTGTTTCGGATTGACGGGCGGTGTACCCTGGTTAGGGTTAGGGTTAGGCTTAAGTGTAGGATTAGGGTTCGGGTCCAGGTTAGGTTTTGAACTATTATGGACCCAGGGTTAGGGTAAGGTTAAGGGTTAGGCTTTGGTTTAGAATTAGGGTTAGACTTCAGTTTGGGTTAGGATTCGGGTTAGTTTAGGCTTAGGGTTAGGTTTAGGGTTAAGGTTAAGGATAGGCTTAGGATTAGGGGTAGAGTTAGGGTTAGTGTTGGGCACCGGAGCAACTCCTAAGAACCTACGGTTAGGTTAATGCTTAGGGTTAGACTACGGTTTAGGATTAGGGTTAGGTTTAGGCTTAGGGTTATGTTTAGGGTTAGTTTAGGCTTAGGTTTTGGGATAAGGTTAGGAGCCGGGTTAATGTTCGTGTTGGAGTTAGGGTTCGGGTTTGGGTCATGGTTAGAGTTAAGGTTTGACGCCGGAACAACTTCTAAAAACATTAACCTGTTCTCAAAACTTGACCTAAATACTGATTGCTAGTGCATTATACAAGATGCTTTAGCACAATTATACCGAATGGTCCCGAGGATTAAGACGCCAGAACAACTCCTAAGAACCTGCTCTCAAAACTTACCCTTAATACTGCTTGCTAGGTGATATAGGCACAATTATACCCGATGGTCTAAGACTAAGACGCCGGAACAACTTCTGAGATCCTGTTAATGTTCTCGAAACTCACCCTTAATACGGATTGCTAGTGCCTTATTCTAGGTGCTATACCCGGGGTGCTATAGGATTAAGACGTTGGAACAACTCCTAAGAACCAGTTCTTACAACTCTGCTAGTTCTTTTTGCTAGGTGCTATTTAGACCCGGCGGTCTCGAGGATTAAGACGCTGGAACAACTCCTAAGGACCTGTTCTCAAAACGTGTCCTTAATACTGATTAGGCTATTAGTGGCTTATACTAGGTGCTATAGGCACAATTTAACTCGATGGTCCCGAAGATTAAGACACCTGAATAACTCCTAAGAACCAGTTCTCAAAACTTACCCGTCATACTGATAGCCAGTGCCTTATTAAAGATGATATATGCTAAATTAGACCCGATGCTCCCGAGAATTAAGACGCCGGAACAATCCGACGTCTTAATCCTCGGGAGCTGTTGTTGCGGCGTTTTACCCTAATCTTGACCTGAACCCGAACCCTAACACTAACCTTAACCCTAACCCGAAGCCTAATCTTAACCCTGGTCCTAAGCCGAACCCTAATCCTAACCCAAATCCTAACCCTAACCTTAACCCTGACGTTAATCCTAACCTAAGCCTAATTCTAACCCTAACCTAGGGACTATATTGTCTTAATCCTCGGGAGCAGTTGTTCCGGCGTCTAACGCTAACCTCAACCCGAACCCTAACCCTAATCCTAAACATAATCTTAACCATGACCCTAAGCCGAATCATAATCCTAACCCAAATCTTAACTATATCCCTAACTTATAAACCATGACCCTTATCCTAACTCTAATCCTAATACTAACCCTAACATAGGGACCATCGGATCTAATTTGTGCCTATATCATCTAGTATAAGGCACTAGCAATCAGTATCAATGGCAAGTTTTGAGAACTGGTTCTTAGGAGTTGTTCAGCGTTTTAATCATCGGGAGCATCGGGTTTAATTTTCATGTATTTCGGATTCAGACTGATGACGTGCTTTTCAGATTCGGACTAACGACGTGTTTTTAGATTCGGACTGATGACGTCCTTTTCAGATTCGGACTGACGACGTGCTTTTCAGATTCGGACTGACGACGTTTCGGGGTGAAGACGTTTCGGACTGAAGACGTTTCGAACTAAAATAGTGCATTTCATTTTCGGACTGATGATTGTTCGGACTGAGGACGTTTCGGACTGAAGACGTTTCGAACTAAAATAGTGCATTTCATTTTCGGACTGATGATTGTTCGGACTGAGGACGTTTCGGACTGAAGACGTTTCGAACTAAAATAGTGCATTTCATTTTCGGACTGATGATTGTTCGGACTGAGGACGTTTCGGACTGAAGACGTTTCGGACTGATGCGGGCACCCCTGCTACCGGATTAAATTTGTGATATCTATCTTTTCAGTATTTGTAACCCTTTTGCAACGAGCGGCTAGCCAGAAACTATTAAAGGGGGTCTCCGGTATAAATCATAACATTACGCCTTACGATAAATAATTATCAAGCACGAATCACATGGTTTTATTTAAACAAGCTCATATTGACCTAAAACGAATAAAAACAGCCGGTTCTCAAAACGCGATATTCAAAATTCCCGCGCCGAAATTGTCTAAGTGCAATGACGTAGGTGCTCAATTGTCGTCAGCCTTCATTGTAATTGTATTACTGGGACGTCATTGCACCCGACAATTTCGGCGCCCGGAAATTTTGAATATCGCATGTTGAGAGACAGCTGTTTTTATTCGTTTTATGGTTACTATGAGTTTCTTTTAAATAAAACAACGTGATGTGTGCTTGATGATTATTTTTTCTTACATATATGGACTAATGTTGTGATTGCCAGAGACTTCCTTTAATGAGCTTTAATTAGATTTAGGCGAATCATCATTGCATATTGTTATTTGCATGTCTGCTACACTGGTCAAGTTTCTGAGAGAGGGGAGGAGGGTGATGGGGTAGTTGAGTAGTCAACATGGGGAGGAGGGAGGAGGCAGGTGATATTATCCTCCTGGCTCAAAAGACCAGGACAAATTCTCAGGTTTTATCACATTAAAGCCATGTTATAACATTTCCATAAAAAAATAGATTAGTATTTCTTCTAAAACGAACAATGGTTCCTGCGTTTTATTCAAAATCTCAGATTGTGACTAAACTACAGCACCCAAAGTCTTGATTTTTGCAGGGTATGTTATACATAGTTTAATAAAGTACATTATAGTTATGTAAAAAACAGAATTTTGAAAAAAATATTGAGGGCGTCTTCCTCAGCAAATGTTATAATATGGCTTTTTAAAAGTCTTTATGGGAGTGAGTCGGTTACCTTCTCTTCTAGGATAGATCTAGCCAGTTATACAAACGGACTAGCTATGAAATAATTGTGGAGATACAATCACAGGATTCAATTATCGCATTATTTTATTTTGTATATAAAATATCAAATTAATAAACTTTATTTCAGAAATATATATATATAAATCTGTATACTGTTCAACATTCAAAATCAATACATTCAAACCATATATCACAGTCGTAACCATAAAAATGTTACAATGGTTTCTTTACAAAGAAACCATTGTTTATTATTTTTATACAGATTGTTGAAAATACTCTTATTGGTTTAAAACTTGATTGACGTTTGTAATTATCAGCCATGGATACAGGATGGTCAAAATACAGGGGGGGGGGGCACTCAAGTTTGGTTTGGGTAGGGGTGTGCTGCTGAGAAATTGATAGTGGACCCAACAATATACCAATTTTTCAAGAAATTTAAACCCATCGATATGCCCAAAGTCAAAATTTTCAGACCAATTCAACACAAACTGTCTTTGTTTTTAAGGGCTGGGGTATGAACGTTTGGACAGTATTTATTTTGGGACATTAGAGCACATGAGACATATCAATTGCATTCTGAATCTGAAGAATGTCATTCTGATATCAAATAATTTTGATTTTTGAAATTAGCAATTTAATACACATTTTATGGCAAATCATTAAAAATTGATATTTTGATATTTAACAGTACTTGAAGTAAACTTTATAAATCTGATGATTTATACTTAAAGTGTATGTAGGTGGGATGAAAAGCCGACGATCAATTGTAAATTTTGACCTTTTCAGTATTGAAGATATGGATTTTTTTTCCCAAAACACCAAAAAAATTAGGTCTTTTGGGAAAAAATCCATATCTTCAATATGAAAGGTCAAAATTTTCAATTGACCGTCGGCTTTTCCTCCCTGCTACATACACTTTAAGAATATATCATTAGATTTATATAATTTACTTTTAGGACTGTTATATATCAAAAATTTTAAAAATATCAAATTTTTCTAATTTGTCATAAAATTTGTATTATATTGTTTTTTTTAAAAAATGAAAATTATTTGATATCAGAAAGACATGCTTCAGTATTCAGAATGCAATCGATAGGTCTGAGGTGCTCTCATGTCCCACAAAAATACTGTCGAAACGCAATAAATGCTCATTTTGGATCCCTAAGACCTCCCCCCCAATTTTGGGGAAATTACCACAAATTTGGCTACAGTGAGGCAAAATTGGGCTCAAGTATTTTCCAAAACAATTAAGAAATTTTGAAAAAGGACCAATCTATATAAGAAAATTGGCCAAGAAAAGTGGGTCATTGATATGATAAAAGGCCTAAAATGCTACCCATGTTTGCAGCATGTCTCTGTATGGTCATTTGTTCTGAGTACCCCAGGGGTCAAAATGCAGGGTGGAGGAGCTGTTATATTGGGCTGATTTTGCCCAAAGATACAGGGACGTTGCCCCCTCCTCAAAACACCCCCTGCATCCGTTACTGATTATACTGTTGGGCTATTCCATATGAACGCCATTTGAGAAAGATTTTGGAATTTCAACCAAAAATTCAAAAGTTTTTTGCTCTTCCAAATCCACAAAATATTCATCCAAAAACAGTGGAAAAGGTGTGGAATATTTTGAATGCCAAACAAAATCTCTAAAATAGGAGGCAAATTGTTTAATTCTAACTGGATTTCAATTTGTTTTCACTGTTTCCAGCTTGATTTTAACATGAAACAAACAAACTATTATAGGTAGGCAGTGGCGTGCGCACATTGAAAGTGGGGGCAGGTTGTTCAGTTCCCCCGAATGGAGGCAAATGAGGGGGCAACATTTGATGTTTTCCCCCTCATTTGCCTCCATTCGGGGGAACTGAACAACCTGCCCCCACTTTCAATGTGCGCCACTGTAGGTAGGCTATTTTAAATCATTCTTGGTCAATGTGGTCAAGGTGGAATTCTTGGCCACGGTGGTTTCTTGGTCAAGGTGGAATTCTTGGCCACGGTGGTTTCTTGGTCAAGGTGGAATACTTGGCATTATTAGCTTTGTGATAAACACACACCGAGTGTACTCAAATTGGTTTGGGTAAGGATGAGTCGCTGAGAATCTGAAGTGACCCATCAATGTACCAATTTTCCAAGTAATTTTGACCCATTTCTATACCAAAAGTCAACATTTTCGGCCAAATTGCTAGTTTTCGCAATTTTTCTCAACAATTTCATCAAATTTAGAGAATTTTGGCTACATGGAGGCTATTTTTCCAAAAAAAAAATTGAGAAAATTAAAAAAAAAATGACCCATTGATATGCAAAATGGCTGAAAATGTGACCTATATTTGCAGCATGGTATATAAACATGGTCCAAAAGATTACAGGCATGCACACTGTATACATGCTTTACGCTACAAGGTATGTTCTAACTTGGCCCAGTACCTATATCATAATTATTATAATTATTATTTCCACAGGAACTGATCATTGCGGTAGATCTTCCACAGGGAAGTGTAGATTTCAAATGAATCGCCCATTTGCTCCATTTCTATGTAACACTTTGACAAAATAGTTACTTAGCAACCCAAGTAGAGTACACATACATGTAACATTGCTCATAAGCAAAATAAAACAAAGTAATTTGTTAAAAGTCTACAACACTTACAAAGTACTTATTGTTCTGCAAGACACTCATAACAACAATATTGAATAGGCTTTCAAAGGTCATGCATGAACTGGCCCTGGAATTGGCTTCTTGGTGTGGGTTCTTGGGTGTGCAAGTTATTATCTCTATATTTTCTCTAAATGGATTAATCGGTTGGTATTTATACACTGTTCTTCAAGGCAACCTTAAAGAACATGAATATTATGATGCATCTTGGACCTGCCAATTCATGCATATAAAATTTGAGACTTCTGTGTTGTATAACATATTTTGCTCAGAAATACACATTTATATTCATATTTCAACTGCCAAATTTTCAGTCACAACTTCAATTAGTATAAATATAGTATTTTGGCTCTACTGATTATATCCAAATATCTGGTACTGTTCTATACAGCAACATTTCTCATCGGTCTTTACCATCAAGAAAATAAAGATGGTAAAATGCACTATTCTAAAATCTGAAGCAGTTCATTGTACTTTTGTGTACAACAGAGTATTTTGTAGGTGATGCTATAATTACCTGCTCAGATACATTCAGAAAGATTTCTTGATGAGATTTTGATCATAAAATTTAATAAGCACCTTAGATTTCACATTAAACATAGGTTATGATCATCTTAATGTCTTAGTCTTCAAATGATAGTCATCAAATGCCAACAGGTGAATGATAGACTATCATATTGAAGACAGGCATGCATGTAACATGACAGAGTCCAGACTCTTTGGGATGCATTTACAGTATCAATTCATCATCAGTGTGGCACAATTTTGCTAGCAGCTTGTAGTAAGATGGGTATAGATGTGATGTTGTCCGTGTGCCAGCGTCCACTGTTGATGTCTGGTGGCGGGCCTAGAATAGCTGAGGCAATGCTGTGAATAAAAAACAACCAACTAAATAGTAAATAAAGTAGAGTCAAGTAACACAGCAAGATAGTATGCTACATTATGTGCTTCTATTAAAGACAGTATCACTGATTCACTACAAAAAAGTTTGCTCTTTTCAGAACATGTTGCTCTTTACACTGACAGAAAGTAAAAATTGTGGGCCTGTTAACCACAAAATATAATAAAATAATGACTCTTGGTGCCAAAATCTGTCAAAACTAAGGGTTTGATGTGACATAGCATCCAAACCTGCTGTTTTTAGGTGACAAAATGTAAACATATCCGCCAAAAAGGAGGATATGTTTGCACAAAATTAAGTTCAACACAGCAACCATGACAACAAAAAGATGCGTAAATGTATTCTTTTATGCATATGTTTAGGTACAAAAACTCACAATTGCGAGTTTAAGAACAAGCACAGTGACAGTTCAAAGTCGGCCGAGAAAAATTACACATGTAAAAATTACCACTTTTTAAAGTTTGCATCCAAAGTTCTTGCCATGGCTTGGATCAGCAAAATCAATACCTAATCTCATTTTTGGGCAATATTGAGTTGAGGATGACCACAAGTATAAACTAGCATGAATTAACCGGCTGGCCATTTTGATAGGCATTATCAGGCAGGTCAGATATGGCCTCTATGTTGTGTATGCCTGCCTATGTTATTCTTTGCCCAAACATTAGGCCCAAAAAATTAATTGTTTGGTTGCCCTTCCGAGACAACAATTTGGAGGGTCGGTAGGTTGATTGCTCTTCCTCCATTTCCCCTCCATATTGAAAAGGCTAGTATTGACAAATGCTTGATCATTTTATGGTAAAACATGCATTTTTGGACTGAATTTAAATGGAAATACTTCTTGATTTAATCAAAAATGCATTTGATACACAAAATGAATGAATAACAAATATAAAGTGTCCTTGATACTGTCCAAATTTAAGGTTTCTTCTAAAAAAATGATTGGAAAAAAAAGAAAGAAACAAAAACTGACCCAAGATTTTTTAATTTTTCGGTCAGTCGCTGTTAATATTTTTAAAAACCTCATAATAATGATCACTGAAAATGTTACTGATCTCTACTTACTCAGGTAGTTTGAGTAGATTGATCAGTTCATTGGCTCTATCTAGCAAAACTTTCTTGTGTTTATCATCGCTTGATGTCTTGGTTTGTTGCTGGGCGATTTTGGTCAGACAGAGCAGGACACGGGGTATCAAATCCTGACAACGTGATGCAAGCTGGAATAAAAACAAATGGGCTATCCATTTAAAATCCTTGGAAATATCTTCCACAGGAGGTAATGAATATTAAATGGATTAAACACATTAGGCAGCTATGAGAAAGATTCAATCTGAATCTTCGACCGAGGGAGGGTGGGTTTCAAATGGAGCTGCTAATGTATGTGCTATTCCATTTTAAATTCAGACTCACCCTGTGGAAGATATTTCCAAAATCTTCCACAGGGGTAGTGTGGATTTTAAATGGAATAGCCCAATATTAATGAAACAAGTGTGATGGGTGAACATGCTCCTTGAGAAAGATAAGTTTATTCACTATGTAAAGGTACAGAAAATATTATTGAATAGATAATATATAATATATATTTGAAAGCCTTGTTCTGAAAAAAAAGGCTCAGTTTTGATGAATAGCCTTGGAATATAAACTGCAATGTTGCTTTTTGATCTTCAACCTCTTTCCCATCTGGTGTTGACAATATTCAGGATAAGCAAATGTCTCAAAAGCTAAATCCATAATGATTGCAAACTTGGTTAGATAATGCAGGGGTTGTAATTTCCAAACATACGTATTGAATGCCCATGTATCTATTCTAAATCCCATCACAGGAGAGTGATTATTAATAGATATACAGGCATATGATACATACGTTTAGAAATTGCAACCCCTCTATTGATCTCATAACAGTCAATATTTCCCCTTAGTATAAGCATTTCTCATTTGGTGATGACTGTATGAGATGATTGTACTCAGCATAGGACCAGTATCTTACAAACTGAAACCAAAATGATTTACAAACTTGGTTGGTGAGTGATCCTACCTTAGCCAATGCTGTCATCATGACAGTCATAAGTCTCACTGAGTATAAGTTCTTCCCATTTGGTGTTGACTGTACTGAGAATATGCCAATGTCTCAAAAACTAAATCCATAATTAAAACAAACTTGGTCAGATAATGATCTTACCTTAGCCAATGCTGTCATCATGACAGTCATAAGTCTCACTGAGTATAAGTCCTTCCCATTTGGTGTTGACTGTACTAAGACAGATATCTCATAGAGTAGTGTCTCCAGGGCCTCATAGAACTTGATGATGGTGTCTGTACTGCATCTCTTGTCATAGCTAGTGGAGGTATACTCTCCAACCACCCATACCTAATAAAGAGGAACAGGAAGCATTAGTCACTGAAATGCTAAAAGTGTTTGTACGCTAAGTTGTACAATCAGGTTCACCACCAACAGGTTGTGGTTTTCATACCGCAGAGGTAGGCCTGATACCCATGAAAGTTGATGGATAAGTTCGGGTTGTGTTAGCCAGCACAAAATTAGCGCAAATAGCTCAAACGAAAGGGAGTTTGTGCATAAGCGCAGACAAGTTGAGCACTCTGTGTATGCTCCGATGAGCGAGGTCGCCAGGTACAAACACTCAACTGGTGTCAGACAATTTCAAGCATTCTCAGAAGGCTGTGACGCACTGTACTTTCCAATCTGGAGTTTAAACTAATGTACTTTAACTTTAAAGGAGAATTACGTGATCATAGCATCCTCTTTTTATGACATTTTTCAGTAGATATCCACGAAAAAAGCTTATTCCCAAAATTTCAGTTGATTCCGATTTTGCGCTTGCGAGTTATGAATGATTATGTGTATTACACTGCTCCATAGTCCACTGCTGTTATTTCGTTCTGGTATTCTATCGGTCGGGGACACGTCACAGATTGGAATTCTGGCTCCTGATTGGTCAGAAATGGCTGTTCCAAGTTACTCCCTGGAGTGAATGATTACCTTTGGAGTGAATGACCAAGTCAATAAAATTACAGCTAAATTACTTATTGTTTGAAGTTGTTTCTTTGATATATTGTCAATAATAATGTCCTACAAATGTACTTGAAGAAAACTGAACACAATCAAGTCCAAAACATTTTAAAATTGGAAACTTCAGGACCACTCCATAGACAGCCCAAGAAAAGTTTCACTCCAGTTATGGTGAGTGAGCATGTCAAATTCAACAACCCCGACCGAAAAAATATCAGAACGAAATTCAAATTTGACGATATTTTTGCTAAATGAATTAAGGGCTGGGGTATGAACGTTTGGACAGTATTTATTTTGGGACATTAGAGCACATCAGACATATCGAATTGCATTCTGAATACGAAGAATGTCATTCTGATATCAAATAATTTTGATTTTTGAAATTCGCAATTTAATACACATTTTATGGCAAATCATTAAAATTGATATTTTTGATATTTAACAGTACTTGAAGTAAACTTTATAAATCTGATGATTTATACTTAAAGTGTATGTAGGTGGGATGAAAAGCCGACGATCAATTGAAAATTTTGACCTTTAGTATTGAAGATATGGATTTTTTCCCCAAAACACCAAAAAAATTAGGTCTTTTGGGAAAAAAATCCATATCTTCAATATGAAAGGTCAAAATTTTCAATTTACCGTCGGCTTTTCCTCCCTGCTACATACACTTTAAGAATATATCATTAGACTTATAT
>NW_027305700.1:0-84000 GCF_039555335.1 Amphiura filiformis
GATGCACTACGATCAAATAGGTTGATGACAAGATTTGATTGAATGGACTGCACTGCGCCATGATTACGGTGAAGGACACCGGTTCAAATCCTTTGTTTGGAGCCAATCGATAAAAGCATGCAGGCAAAATTATGGCAAAAAAAATTAAAAAATGATACTTTAAGGTATTGTTTTGTTAGTTTCTATATGGCACATCATACATACACATGTACTGTGGTCAAAAAGGTAACAATTGTTGTTTTGACCCCTGACCCACCTGCCATTCCAAACAACCCTTTAACAGTCCACAGTGTATTTTACCCATAGGAAAAATCATTCCGTACTGTGCATGTACAGATCACTGACAGTGATGCAAGCAACCAATCAGCATTCGGAAAATCGTTGACCCAATTGATAAATTTACTCGACTCTCAGCTTCAATTTATCGTGACCTTTACTATTTGTGAATTATTACCCACAATGCATAGCTTCTTAAATGACTTGAATACACGATGAGAATTTGCGATATCCATGCTGAAAGTGGTTTCAAACCCCGTCAAAATCCGTCAAGGGAAAGGGATTTTATAAAATATTTTATACCGGCATTTTCAGGAAAATCTTGGAAGATTAATAAAGATTTGATTAAGTTCAGAATCATTCAAAAACATGAGTTTTAATTGCAAATATTTATTTTTTGTGTGTATGAATGTCAATGTCTATCTCAGTATCTGTCATTGACATATCGTAGCGTTGAATGCGCTGAAGGTTGAGAAGCGGATCCGTTGCAAATTTGGCGGATCTTTTGGTTTATGTGACATTAAAAATTCATCTTTCGCATGGCCGCTGTGTGTGTAACCCGGGGGTGTGTGGGGGTGTGTACGTGAATGGGGGTCGGCTATGCACGCATGGATTCTGTTAAAATACGACCTGCATGCAGAAACGCTATACTGCTGGCTGAGTGTACCAGTCATAGCAGGGTGTAAGGCCTCGTATCCATAGGCTGTTCCCTTGTGGCGTGTGCCCTTGTTCCGTGTTTACTTTTTCCCATGTGACCTTCCACACAGACAACGAACCGCTACGGCCACTAAGCAAAACAAAGGTTCAGTTATCTGTGTGGCAGGTCACATGGGAAAAAGTAAACACGGAACAAGGGCACACGCCACAAGGGAACAGCCTATGGATACGAGGCCTAAAATATACAACAATGTCAATGTTTAGTCTCAAATACATTATGGTGTAAATATAAGCATTTGAATAATTTAACAATAATTTGAACCTGAAAAAATTGAATATGAAACTTCATGAGTGATTTTTCAACGTACTTGACTGTTGGATAAATATGGATGCTGCAGCTTTGGAGCTAAGGCAACATGGCGCATTACTTTGAAGTTGGTAATGGGTAAATTACACTGTGCAGTCCTAACTAGCGTGGTTACATCACGTACATGTAAAATTAAAGCGAAAGAGCACGGGAATGCAGTTAATGGTATATTGATTATTAATAAACAACAATGTATTCGAGCTACATAGCTTAAACAAGTTTGATTTGGTTTGCTGAGTAAGAAAACTATTAGCGATATTTCACAGCATACAGAAAATCGAGACGACGACCAAACAAAACATACTTCATGCAATTTTGGTATTAGATAAAATACGTAATGTTTAATTGAACTTTGTTTGATTGACAACAAATGAAAACAATATATCCCCTGCATCATATTTCTAACAAAACTATTGCGAATTGATATCGTTATTGGTTGTGATGATAAGTGATAAATCAAAATAAATGATTTGTACGTTTTATCCAAATATTTATTTACATATCGCTCATTCTACAAAATCGGGTGCCAATCCACTTTAAAAATTTAAAAAATAAAAGTTGTTCAAAAAGACCTGCTTTTTGTGTTTTTTAATATCACTACTTTCATATGTAAAAGATTGCCAACACCACTTGCATATTTTTCTTTTAGGAAGTCATGATGTTTTTAACACTAAAACTCAATGTAATGTGAGCTATGTTACCGGCTATACTGTGTACAAAATGCAGGGGTTATTTTAACGTGTCTCACTGTCACGTTCGTGCAATGAGATGAAAGTGTTGATGAAGTAGAGTGCGTTTCAAAAATAAAAAATTGACATTTTTACCTGAATGTGACCGTAAGAAAGGCTCTACCACTGTCTACTATTAAAGCATATCTACACGGATTGTTAATTGTCACTGCACGAATATTTTATCTCATTGCACGAACGTGACAGTGAGACACGTTAAAATAGCCCCTGACAAAATGGGCTGGTTTTACTTAATCCAATGTCATAAAAGTAAACGAAAGATCACTTGAATGAAATGTAAAATCGATTTCACCATATCATAGAAGTTTTAAAGATACGTAAATGAGTACGTAACGTAGATCACCGTAACGTAGTTCGCGGTTTTTTAATGTTTTTGATGTGATTTGCGAACGTTAGAACGTTATGTTGGTTAATTCTAATATAAATGGGGTTCGATCACTGGTACCTATCACATATTATTAGGAACTACATGTTATACAAGTGCATACTATGGAATCCTGGTAACGCAGCTCACCAATCTTAACATGGTCGGTCGAAATTACAATGTTTACAATATTTCTTTGCCAAAAATGTTACAGCATCACGATTTTTACTGTGATTTTTAAACCATTAGTATTTCCTTTCAAAAACCGCGAATTACATTGATACCTCTGTTTTACTTCTTTCCAATAGCGTTTTGGTGGAAAGTGTGGTTTATTTTAAAATTACACAAAGACGTTTAAATCACTAAAAAATAATGTTGATAAACAATATGATCAGATGATGGCGCGTTATCTAATTAAAAAACAACAAATATGTAAAGAAATAGCATTTATTCAAAGAAAATATTAAGGGTCAGATTTGACACTTGAGCAGTGGAAACGTATTTTTAGCGATTTTTCGGCCTTTGCAAGGGCAAATCAGGCTGAAGAAAGCATTTAAAGTATGGACAACTATTTATGTATGTGTAGATCTCGTTGCGTTGAGTTATACATGAAAAACAACATATTTGATGCCCTAAATGCTCGACAAAGTGTTTGTGGACCAAAGAATGGGAAAACAGGCTATTGGCACCCGATTTTGTAGAATGAGCGATATAGGTCCTTTATCAAGAACTACTAGCGATGTGGAAATTATAACCAAGGAGGTGACACTAAATTCACGGTTGTTCTATTAGCAACGCAAAACCTATGAAAAATTCCGCTGGTTTACTAGATAGAAAATGAGGCCAGTTATCGATCCGTTATGAATAATTCATGTTCGACCCCTTGGATCATGTTAATTGAGATTGGCAAATAACAACGTTGTTAGTTTTGCGAACTTTGCCTGTTCAATGAGAGCATAGCGCGCCCCAATACATCTGGGCACAAACCAGGCGAAAACGATCCAGTTTATGAAATGGCGGACAGGTATTTCCCATCAGGCACCAGTGATATGTTTTTTCAAAGAAAGTCTACTACAGGCTCCCAGCATGAATTATTGATTTTATACGGAGGTAAAGAAATGCACAGTTGACTACGACTATGTGCAAGCCGTGCACCAATACTCCAAATATTTATGGTAAATCTGACTAATATGGTCACATGTTGACATATCATGTGTTCAGGAAATAACGTGGCAACATTTTAAGATTTCAGGCTTGTTTGCTAGTTAATTGCCATTTGTACTCTTTATTATTTATCTTTGTTAATGAACATATCTTTTAAATGCTGATAAATCGTGGTTGGCTGCCCATGATATCTGTTAAATTCAATGTTTTATGAATATAATTTTACCACGCAGAGGGGGTCACGCAGCAGAATTTCACACCACCTGACTTAGCTAGATTTCGAAGCTCTGCTCTTCGAATTCACGTAAATTTCAAAGTTTATACACTTAATATATTTAATATGATACTAATTGTTTTGTTATAACCAACTGGTACACGAAATATACTAGCTTATTACCTATACAGAAAGGTATATCCAGCCATTCTCCGTCACGTCAGCCTAACATGACTGTCACCCTCTATAAGCCTGGGCACAAATTTCAATACAATACGCTATTTACATATCAATGCGCCGCATGCTAATTTTTATTGCCGCTTCCAGGTATTGTTCTATGTTATAACGCAGTTGAAGTCTCTTTTCGAGATTTTGAAACGGTAAGATTATCATTACCATTATCACGACGGCTTCGGCAACAAAACACATCAATAAACGCTTGTCGATAAAATGAACTTGTTAAATTATACACAAATGGATTTACTACACTATTAAAGTAAAGTAAGAAACGGGAAATAATCAAAGCAATGCCACTGGCTTCTTCCGTCAAAAATCCCTCTCCAGTATGCTTTAGGATGTCATCTAATGAAACAATACGCAGTCCTGCTTGACAGATAAAATATAACACACCGTTAATAATCAGAAGTCTCGCCACTTGATTGCGAACCTGAAGCGCTTGAGTCTGTGATTCGGACATACCTCTTGTCATAGTCTTCAGATTATTTGTACGTCGACCTAAAGCTTGCGTTATCCTGATATACATGAATAGATTTATAATTAAGCCAAAGATAAATTGAACACCTTGGCAAACCTCACCGATGAGATAAGTTTTTGGATCAGCAGCATCACAAAATCCGATTTCCGTTGGGAAATTGTGATAATCATCAACGTCAGGCCACAGAACACAGAAACGGATCATCTTTCCATATCTAGGTGTAACACAAGCGCTTATACCCAAACTGAATATCCATGTAAATACGACGAACTTATAAGTGCGTGATTTCGTATTAATCTTCCGGTGTTTCAAGGGGTAGCATATCGCGTAATATCTCTCGAAAGTTACTAAGGTTACAAAAAGAATTGACGCTAAATAACATGTGATCGTCACCATGTACAGAAATGAACAGCCTACGGAGTGTTTAAATGGTGTGTCCATTCGAACTGGAGAATTCACATAGCTCCAAATGTAGGAGGCTATTGAAACAGTTACAAATAATATATCAGCCACAGCAAGACTAACTAGGTAGATATTAGTTATAGTATGAAGTCGTGGACTCTTAAAAACTACATATATAAAAGCCGTGTTGCCGACAATTCCGATGATCAGAAGTATTGGCAAGCTTAGAAGCGCGTTTATTTCAGCTTCACTCATTAACCTCTTTTGCGCTTCATATTCCAATGACAAATTCAACCATGGAAAGCCGATGCAGGTTGTTTCGTTGTTTTGTGTTGACAACATCATCGATGGACTGTTGAGTAACAGGGTGGAGTGCTAAAGAATGCAACGCACTCGCCTATTTCACCTGGTTTCAGTTGTGCAATATGTGTATAATGGTACTGCAATGCAAGTCAATAAATTATGTAGGTGGATTTCTTAAGGGGTCTAACGACCTTTTGAGGTTAGTCACTGTTGATAAGTAAATGCCATAGATCAGTTCATGCAATATATTCATTTCTTTTATCTGGTAAGATTTTTGGGCAAATTAGTGAAAAATCAGTATTTTATAAAAGAGAAATGACAAAAATAATCGCTGTTGGATATTTGTTATACATAGAAAATACATTTCCGTGTGGTAAACCATCAAATTTCACGATTTACAATTACGTATTGATTTGGTAGCCCCATTTGACTGTTTTCTATAGGTTAAAAGCATGTCTCACACTAAGAATCATTTTTTCACAATGGCATGAACAAAATTTCTGTGTCATGGTCGGCAATTCATCCCAAGAATATGCAGATTAGATCCGTGTTTTGTTCAAGTCATTTCGATGTATTTTGGTTGATACCAAAGTCTACATTAAAATAAATACATTCATTTGTGTAACAAACCAAAACATCGTTTCCGTATTAAAGCTGAAATTTGTCCATTGTTAGATGACAGACATCGGCTCTTACTAGATATAAACGTTCGTTAAAGAAATATCCATGGCATTTCTCACACATGATAGTTGCTATAGGTAATTTTTACTACCCAGAAAAAGGTCGCTACGATATCCCTTAACATTGCTTGTGATTATTGTGCAAAGGTTTGCCGGCCTATCGACTTGAACAATTTGACTGTAGCGCTTGGAAGCACGTAATCAGTTCATACTTGTCACGTAATTAGATTTAGTTTTAGATTACATGTGCTTGCTCGTATTTGTAAAATGAACAGAATTTGTCTGGCGAATATTGAAAATGTAATCAATGTGATTGTATGATAGTACGTGGTTTGTATAAAGGCTTGACGCGATGAGTGTCATTTTCAGTTTGACGTATGAGAGATGGCTTATTTATTTAGTTATACCACCCAAAGTTAAAACTCTCTTCACGCGGGTGTCGACTGCAGAATCAGCATGAAAAATGCATTAAAATGAGTACAAACACGCCTAGTATTGATCCAGTAGTTCTTAAGATAGCTCTTGATATTTTGAGAAAATATTTCAAAACTTGAACTTTTTCCATTGAAGCGCATGGCTAGCACGCAAAGCATTAAAGGAAGATAGTCCGATCAGTCACATCACCCCCATATTGCATCCATCTGTTCCATCAAATAGAAATTGTGGTATCAGTGTATACATGTATTTTGCTCTTTGATCCTGATGATTCTAGAAGTATTTGTTAGAGTTTGTAAGCCATAAGTATAAAAGCTTATAAAGTGGGTTAATCCACTTCCTCACGTTAGCCAAGTTTCACATTGGTATCCTTGGATCCATTTTATATATCAAAGGGCAGGGCTATAAATTTATATATAAATATTAACCTATTTTAATAGGCCACGTTTAAAAGGCCACATTTTGATATTTAGGACTGGTTTACACAGATGTTGGCAAGGTCTTTATCAAGAACTACTAGCGATGTGGAAATGATGACGTAGCTGGTATCTCTTGTCGAGATTTTGAAACGGTAAGATTATATTGTCGATAAAATGAAAAGGCATAATTGAAATACCAGCATGAAACTCAACCGGTGGAGTGATTCAGTATGTGAATAAATTGGACCACCCTCCTTTAAAACCAAATTTAACAACACTGCCATTGTAACTGACATAGCAACTTGCCAATGTACCATTTATAGCTTAAATGGTTGATTCTCGAAATGAAAAATGAAACCCACCGAAGAGTCATGAAAAGAACACATTTCTCTTTTTCTTTTTTTCTTTTTGATTCTGGTATACTGCTATATGTTCAATATTACATAGACATAAAACTTGCATTATTGGGATATACATGTATAGATTTCAAATTAAACCCTATATGAATTAAACACCTTGGCATATCTTGGTGATCAGGCAACTTTTTGGATCGTCAGCAACACAAAATCAAATTCGTTCGGTAAATTTCGAAAACTTTAAATGTCATTCTATTACCCCCACGACCCATTATTCAAAATCGCGCACTGTGATTTGTTGAAACGCGTCACGTGAAAGACCATTAATTAGCAACAAAGTGGCCAGGGCAACGAACTTTATGTTCTTCTCGCATCATAGCGCACAGCAAAGCGCGATGCAGTATATTTGCGTCGTTACGCATTCTACGCAAAGCATTACGCTTGGTTACGCGTTCTGCAATACTCGCTATCACTTACCCTTTGACTACGCGTAGGCGCTCCACCTTGAGGTAAACAACTTGAAATATTTGGGCAAAAATGTGATATTTTCTCTTTAAATCGCACTATTTTGTGGTAATAGAATAGAAATAAAGGGTGCAGCATTATCCGGCAGTATAAACGTTTAAATAATGGGATCGGCTGCGCCTCACCCATTATTTACGTTTTTACTGCTTCGAACACATTATTTGCGTGTAAAGGATAATGCATTACCCTTTATTTCTTAAATAATGAATTTTCCTGTGCGTGAGTATGGCATATATCATATAATATCGCTATAAAGTCAACAACGTTATCAAACATTGACGTGAAATAAAATTTTACAGTAACGAACATCCTAGACTTTGTTTAAATGATGTGTTCAGCCAAACTGGTTAAAGCCATACTATAACATTTCTATAAAAATAGATTAGTATTTATTTTCCATAAAATCTTAGCTTTTACTGCCAGATATGTCTCCTTTTAATTTCGAGCCGAACAAGTGAGGTAAAGCAAAGAAAATTGGAATTTATTACTAGCGCCAACGCATGTTACTCCAGCGGTTGTAATACGGTACGACCCTCTGAATATGTGTGTGGGTGTATGTGTGTCCCGCACGCCGTGTACGTACTCTGTTATCGCATACGAGTTCGACTAATATTTCCATCGTAATAATAAAATGACGGTTCCATCGTTTTATTCAAAATCGCGGATTTTGACAAAACTACAGCACCAAAAGTCTTGATTTTTTTTTCAGAGTATCTTTGTTTACTAAAGTACATTACAATCGTGTAAAAACAAGAATGTAAATGTTTTTGAGGGCGTTCTCCTCAGCAAATGTTATAATATGGCTTTAATTTAAATATTTACAGATCATAGAACACGATAATAGAGTGGCTCAGTATAAAAACGGCGTATAGCACATTTTTGATCAAATTTAGATTTTCAGGTGAAAGTTTCCTACTGACCTCTATTTATCAGCAAAAGAAGTTACTAAGGTGTATTCTTAGTCAGTG
This sequence comes from Amphiura filiformis, assembly GCF_039555335.1. Classification (NCBI taxonomy): domain Eukaryota; kingdom Metazoa; phylum Echinodermata; class Ophiuroidea; order Amphilepidida; family Amphiuridae; genus Amphiura; species Amphiura filiformis. The sequence goes on from NW_027305700.1 coordinate 8,595, forward strand.
GGAGTGGTCTAGTTCGTAGACACATTTCTGATTGGACAATCGCATGATTTCGGGTGCCGTATATCAGGCCGTAGACGACCCCACGTCATCATGCGTCTTGAAAATGCGAAACACGCTTGTAGAGGTGCGCGTATGTATCGCGCTGTATGCGTAGACTAGTGCGGAATACGCGAACGCGCTAGCAGTACGCGCAACGGAATACCTGAAGTTGTAAACAAGTTTCGTTCATTTTATAATGAGGGGAGTTTTTATGACGGTCACTTAGTTTTTGCTTAAAAAAATTGTTTACAGTTATTAAAATAATATTTAACTGACTAAGAATGAGAATAAACGATAGGAATTTTTATTTTGCCTATCCTCTACCTATGATAGACGACAGGCAGGTCCAATATTTTTATCGTAGTGGATACCGGCTGCGCCGGCATTCACTACTCAAAATATTGGACCTGCCTGTCGTCTATCACACGGTAGAGGATAGGCAAAATAAACATTCCTATCGTTTATTCTCTAAGTAAACAGTCCCCTTTTACTGCTAGAAGTAAAAGAAAAACACCCTTTCTTATATTTCTCTATGAATGCAAGATTGCAAAAGTCACTTTTTTTCAAAATCTCAAATGTGCCATACGCCGTTTTTATACCCGGGGGGGCACTTCAATATGAAATGGATATAGGTGTAGGGCTGGCACTTTCGCACTAAGGGGCATTCGGTGAGAGCAAAATGTAAAAAACATGGGGTCATTGGGTGAGAGCATGATTTTTGGCATTCGGTGAGGGCAAAATGTGAAAAATATGGGGTCATTGGGTGAGAACATGACCTTTTTTAAAATGGAATCTTTGGGTGAGAGCCGAAAAAGCGCCACAGAAACCTCAAAAATTGAGTATTTAGTTCTAAATGGCTTCAAATTTCCTTGTTTTTTCAAAATAAGTAACAAAATCCATGATAAATGAAAGTTGCTGTTCAAATTGGACTTGTAAGGGTCTTTGGGTGACAGATCAAATGGAAAAATAGGGGGTCTTTGGGTGACAGAGCATGGACAGAGCATGTGTTCGTAAAAAATATGGGGTCTTTGGGTGACAGCGATGCTGAAAAAGGGGTCTTAACAGCCCTACATACGCGTCACCTCCAAAGTTGGAGTGCCCCCCGGTTTTTATACTGAGCCACTCGATTGAAATAGTATTAAATAAATTGGATATCGGCTGCAGAGAGGTTTACTTAGACGTACACTGCAGGTTTTTTAGTTAAACTGGAAAATATGGCTCCGGCAATCCTACTCGCTTTAATACAACTCATATAATATGTATAAATTAACAAAGTCGAGGAAAATTGCCATATAAACGTAAAGTTGCGTATTAATGCATTTTTTTATTTTAAGTAATAACTAGGGGTGTGTAGATTCAGAATTAGCCGGGAGCCAAAATGGCACCTTTGAGCAAATCGAGTTATTGATGTCAAAGGTCACACAAGGGGGTAAACACTTTAAAATTCTTAAATCAAAATATAAAATAGCAGACATTTTTCAATGGGTCCAAAGGAGTAAAAAAGTCTAGAATGCCTAATTAATGAGATATAGGTCAAAATAGGTCAAAGGGTAAAAACAAAATTATACGTGGGTTAAAGTTTCAAAATACTCAAATTGCAATGAACATGGGCTCAAATTAACCGTCTTGACAAAATCAAACAAAAAATATACAGTTTTGTCATATCTCCGGAGTCTAGTTTTTATGCTATGACCTCATTATTCTAGAATAAGATGACTTCAAAATGAGACACAAAATATATAGTTTGCTATATCTCAGAATCTACACACCCCTGGTTGTTACTTAAAAGAAAAATATTGCATTAGTACGCAACGTCACGCTTATACTAGATTTCAATGAGCTCTATCTTCGACTAACAGGATTAATAATCATTCCAAAGGACTTGTCCGACTGACACGTACTGATTTGGAACCCTAAATAATTCAAACACATTCACATTTTATTTTGTAGTAGATTTTTGCAACAGAGGGCTGTTCACAATTTGCACAAGGTATAGGATCAAATTCAATCAAGACATCGCCATCTTTTAAAGGTACTTTGAGAGCAGGCGTACTAGTTTGGAGCAGGAAATGATGTATGATGCCGGATGTGCCTGCAACAAAGATCATTGCGTCTACGCGCTGAATATCTGTCATTTTAGGAGAGTATTTGTTAGATTTTGGCCCTCGAGGCTTTTCAATCGGTAGTGTTATTTTAAAGATTTTTCATCCTTTTCTTTAAGGGATCTAAAATGAGCGTTTATTGCGTTTCGACAGTATTTTTTGTGGGACATGAGAGCACCACAGACCTATCGAATTGCATTCTGAATACGAAGCATGTCTTTCTGATATCAAATAATTTTCATTTTTTGAAAATTACAATATAATACAAATTTTATGACAAATTATAAAAATTTGATATTTTTCAAATTTTTGATATATAACAGTCCTCGAAGTAAATTATATAAATCTAATGATATATTCTTAAAGTGTATGTAGCAGGAAGGAAAAGCCGACGGTCAATTGAAAAATTTGACCTTTCATATTGAAGATATGGATTTTTTCCCAAAAAGACCTTATTTTTTTTTTGGTGTTTTGGGAAAAAAAATCCATATCTTCAATACAAAAGGTCAAAATTTTCAATTGATCGTCGGCTTTTCATCCCACCTACATACACTTTAAGTATAAATCATCAGATTTATAAAGTTTACTTCAAGTACTGTTAAATATTAAAAATATCAATTTTTAATGATTTGCCATAAATGTGTATTAAATTGCGAATTTCAAAAATCACAATTATTTGATATCAGAATGACATTCTTCGTATTCAGAATGCAATTCGATATGTCTGATGTGCTCTAATGTCCCAAAATAAATACTGTCCAAACGTTCATACCCCAGCCCTTAAGCATGTGAAATACCAATAGTATGAACTAAATGGCGGTTGTTCGGACACTTTTAATTCTATGTTAAAGATCTGTATTGGAAGAGTCAACGTCAACAGCACTTGGACACCTGCTGTTGCCATCTGTAAGTAAAGCATAATTAAAGGTGGGTGGTCAGAGTTTGTCATATCGTCAGCCTGCTACGATAATTGCCCAAGTCATTTTTTGTAATTTTGAGAAATATAATCCAAGCATGCATTTAAATATATTTATTAACAAATCTTTGCACAAGAACAAATGATAATGAGACCAATTAAAGGGAGTAATCAGATATAAATGATGTGATTTCGTAACTGATACATGATTGAACAATATTTTGTACTATGTTCTCAAAATTACAAAAAAAGACTTAGGCAATTATCGTAGCTGAGCAACGATATTGCATTTTCTGTCTTACATTGAAGCATATCATTAAAACAATCCGTTTTCATATTTTGACTTGTGTGTATAATTACTCCAGCGGTTTTGATACGAGAAGCATAAAACGTGACTATGTGTCATTGGATAGTACACACTTCCAGTGGTGATCACATTTTTTCCATGAACGAAACATATCTCGGACGTTAAAGTTTACTGGGTATAAAAAAAAATACGAGCCTTCTTCCGATAACAAATGAGGCTGTCGATCTGGTAACATACATTTCATGACTATAATAGGCCTACTACACATTTAGAGCATTATAATACTTATAGCATCTCATTGAGGCATTGCTTTTGCATTTGTCTGTGCAAAAGTGTTCACTGTGGTGCTTTGTAGTACAGCTGTTAGACAAGCATTTTGCCGTATTCGCGCACTTTCGTTACCCAAGTATAGAGGCCATGGAGTCAAAAGTGATCTATTTAACGATTTTGTAAGATAAATGTTTTAGACTGGTTCTAATTGGAAATATGTGCTTATTTAAGCATCAAGCGGCAAGTTCGCGTAAAAGCTGGCAACCGAATTATTTTAATTCGGGTATACTCAATTCTAACATTTTGTCTGCCAAACTATGTTGGAACCCCGTGACCATTAAAAGAGACCCCTACATAATCACACATGGAAAAATTATACATGTTCCGAATTCACTAAAAATAATTGCGCGTGCGACAGCAACAGGTCCAAGGCATTATAGGGGTGAAAAATTAAAGTTGCTGCGATTTTCGTAAAAATGGATGCAAACTGTTCCTCTAGTTCAAGGGTTTCAAGAAAAGATAAGTGTTGACTATCTGCGATGTCACGTTCAGAAGATAGACGATAAATAATGCAAATTCCATTGAATCCTATGGAATCCAACATATCTTTTGATTTTTTGTTGTGTAACATGCTAAGACATCGCAGATAGTGCAAACCATTCTTTTCCTGAAACCTCTAAGCTATGCGAAAAATTTGCCTCAACTTTTACGAAAGTTAAAGCAACTTTGACTTTTGACCCATACACAACAAGCAAATCGACCTGTGACCTTTTGTGCCCCATAACTTCTTAACGATAGGTCGTAAACACACAAACATTTCATTTCTGGGATCCGTGGGGTCAGACGCATAATGCTTGAAAGCACTATTGGAATAAAATTAAGTTTGCCCCTTTACGATCCTATGGGGTCATTTGGGTGTCTTTTTGAGGGTCACGGTCTCAAAATATTGCTTGGCAGACAACAGATTCGAGTTGTTATAAAGCTTTATGATCACCTGACGATTATTATCTATTCATGGTATGATTGCACCATGAAGCGGCAGGAATGACCTCCGATTGGGGGAGGAATACTTTTAGCAATTTTGACAGAATCCAGTTTCCTTTAAAATAAATTAAAACCCGTTGAGACAACCCCACATCCAATGCTTTTGTTTTTAAAAGAGGAAGGTCCGATCAGCAACCTCATGCCCAATTTTCGCCGTCGCGTCTCAATTATTAAGATATTGGTAATAAAATCAGTAGAAAACATATTTATGTTAATATTATGGTTGAAAGATATTTTGGTTGGATTTTGTAAGCCATAATTTTAATAAAGTGTGCTAATCATATTCACACAGTATTCTGTGGCACATTCCAACGAGGATAGGTGAGGAGTTGGGCCAAAGTCATTCATGTCAAGGTCATTCAATACAACCCAGGCGAAAAACATCATGTCACCAATCGGATTAGCCTCTTTAATTCGGGGATATAGGTAGCACATTATGGTATTCTGCTTATCTGGTTACACGAATGTTCCCATCAGTGCTAAAAATCACTACACTGTATGTAGGCATCTATACCACGGGAATTTCATGATTTTGGGAATTCCGAAAGTATTATTTCGAGCGCCACTGATCACGTCACGTCATATTTAGATAGTCGTGTGGACAGTGCATATTCTGAACGAAGAACAAAATAACGAAATAAAGTTCTGAGTCCATTGCGGCTGGGAATGCAAATTAAAAACATCGGTCGATGTTTTGCCACAAGTTTAAAAAATAACGGTTAGTTCATGAAAAAGAAGAAGTGAAATTTAGCAAAACGCGACGAGGTTTATTTGCCCGTAAGAGAGCTCTATTGTTCCGCTATTGTATCCGCTATTGTATCCACTATTGTATTCTATTCATAAAAGCTACTGCAAGAATCGCGGCAATCCCTGATATCGCTGGTGTCTACCGCCGGCGTTTCGCATTTATTAACATTCAAAATGATCCCATATAGTCTTATTCGTGCTTTTTATATAATATTCAGAAATTGCAATTATGAAAACTACAAACTTTGAAAGTGAAAATATATTACCATCGAAAATATATCATACTTAAATTCTATAGAATCTATAGATACCCAACCCAGAAGTGCCCATTTATTTTCTAAATTTTTGAGTGAACACGATAATGCGATTGATTTTCTTACACGTAAAAATACGGCCAATTCAGAGAGAAAATCTTGCTTCTCGTATAGGGCCTACTATGGACAATTTCTTTTTGTTGGCTGGCCGCTGAGCTACATCTTTTTACTAATTATAGATACGTCAAAACGTGTTCCCTTGTTGAAAATGTACACGCTATTTCTACTTGCTTTAAAGAGAGCATAATTGAATGAAGACGATTTATTTGTGCCAGGATTTCATTTAATATAACTATGTTTTTATTTTAATAATACCCCATACCTAACAAGAACATAAGAAAATATTGTAAAGGCCATAAATATACGCACTCATGCATAGGGAGAGAAACATGGTAAAGTTAATCTGTTCTTTTCATTCTCGTTCATTAACCTTTGGAACATTTCACATGCATGATGTTTGCATCAATGCCTTCTCGGCAATCTAGGTCTCAGCATAGATATTGAATAAAATTGATTCCCATCACATCAATTCAAAGCTACACCCTTTTTTGAAATACAGCGACTTAAAATGAATTGACAATAACTTGAAATTTGGACATTTTGAGATAAATCCATATCATGGGTAATGTGAGGGCGCTCTTTCAATTGGTGACATCCTCAAATCACCACCATGCCACCAAATAATGAAAAGTAATTGAACAAAATGGTGTTGTTCAACGATGTTTTACATGTAATATAAAATTATACACTGACGTTTCGTACAAAAGTACTTTATCAAAGTGAGCAAAATAGAGAATGTCTGCGAGCGCGGAAAACAAAAATGAGAAACGCGATGTTAAAAGGTGCGTACTAGATATGGCGCAACACGCAATAAAAAGCAGCGCGAGCGAAGTACTTTTGTACGAAATGTCAGCGTATCATAATACTAATCATGGCGTGTCCGTCCGTCCGTCCGTCCGTCCCTCTGTCCGCGCGCTATCGCGTGCGCGTGGCTCGCTAACGCGTGCTCGCGGTGCGTATCGCGTGCGTGCTATCGCGTAGTGCGCGGAGTATACCGACGGGCGCAGTGCGAGCATCGGAAAGCATTACAGTGTGGTTAATCGTGCAGGTACATCTCATCGGATTCCAAAACGGCACACGTGCAGAGGCCTATTAGTAGTTTAAAAGGTCAGGGCAAGTAGGCCTATATGGGTAACGGGTGTTGGGTAATTAGAGATAGTCACAAGAACCACCCAACCCGAGAACCGCGAAATCTAGTAATTTTATATTAAAACATCGTTGAACAACACCATTTTGTTCAATTACTTTTCACTTTTTACCATGCGATGTTACGTGGGACTCTTAACTTTTTTCTGCACCAAATAATGAGATTTATATATTTTCTAAGACATTAGATCTGTTTAATAATTTATTTTATTCAAAAGAAAAACGTCAAGTGTTCAAACTTTAAAGCTCTTTTTCTCGAAACAGCGATTTTAATTTCAAGTTAGATCATTTTACCAAATCAGGGCCGAATTAGCCTGTTTAGCTTAATCATGTGAAGTGACCCCTTGAAATGATATCACACTGATCAGACTGATCTTTACGTTATTACAGTGAGGTCCACATACAATGTTCAACACAAAGTGAACGATGTTATAACTTGGAGGGCTAATAAACCAACACTGCCAAATTCGACTGACGTGTGTACAACGTGGGAAGCTATGAGGAAATCGAACACTCGTTGTCTGATCATGCATGTGTTTATGGTTCGGATAGCGGTTACTTAGCAGCTCTCGCTCCGCGTGGTGTATTGAATACACTCTATATATAGTCATCAATATGTCGTTTCAGTCCCTGGCTGAACTATTGGGTTCAGCTATTAATTTTTTAAATAATTCTTTTACCCCATGCAGCTGATTGGGGTGGTTACGGGTCGTTAAAACCACTAACCGCGAAATTAGGATATCGAACTAGTTTGCCCCGCAGGGCTTAAAAGAAACACAAACCGCGAAATATGGATATCCAACTAGTTTGTCCCGCAGGGCTACAAAAAACTGCTAACCGCGAAATATGGATATCCAACTAGTTATATTGCCACTCATCGCGAAATATGGATATCCAACTAGTTTGCCCCGCAGGGCTACAAAGAACTGCTAACCGCGAAATATGGATATCTCATCGCGAAATATGGATATCCAACTAGTTTGCCCCGCAGGGCTACAAAGAACCATTAACCGCGAAATATGGATATCCAACTAGTTCGCCTCGCATGGCTACAAAGAACCACTTACTGCGCAATATTTTTTTTTACCTCAAAAAAAGAATTAATATCTACCAAAAAACGTTTCAAAACGTAAAAAGGGGCCAAAGTTTAAAAAATCTTTCCTGTGTGGCTTTTCACCCTTTTTTAAACTTGGTCCCATTTATGAAAGTTTCTAAAGACCCACACGAAGTCATCTTTAGGCTACTTATTTGTTTTCTTAGTTGTCAGTGTTCATTTTGTAGAGTAAATGAATTAATGTTCGTGCGTGATTGACGTTTTTCCGTAAAGACGTTATAATCTATTTTGATTTAAGCAAAAGTAGCAAATACTCACTTTGTTAAATTCTTCATCGGCTTGTGTGATTATGCGCCTCATGTACAGATGTAGGGCCTATATGTAGCAGGTTGACAGACAGTCAATTTGCTAGTATAATACTCTACTACTTTTTATGAACACGCAATATAATAAAACATAAACCTTCAAATGTTTTTGATAATACATTATAGCCTATGCTTTCGAACAGTCTTAAACCTAATTGTTGCATGTAGAAATTAGGACTCGTTCTTCATGTTATTACTACTTTACTGAATGGGACCAATGGGACGTTTTTTGGTAGATAATGCGTAGGCCTATGTTGAAGGAATGATACTGTTGGGATTGGCTAAATTCAGCGTTGCAACACTTTGGACTAATCAAACTGGCAACCCCGGTCTGGCAACCTCCCTTGCTAAGATGGCCGACTAGACAGAGATATGATTGATTCATCATGATTAAACTATGAACTGATAACAATCTTATTGACTCTTAATCATGAAGCAGATACCTTTGGACGCGATGAATTGTTGAGGATATGTATACTGTTGATTAGTTTTTGATATCATAAAATGAATCGTATTTTTCTCATTATCATCCTGCAAATTAATGCTTCAAATCGATATTTTCCTAAGAAATATTGAAAAAAACAGCGTCTTTGTCTTTATGGTAGCCACCTTATCGAAATTTTACACGACACGGGAGTTTTGAGTAGTCATAGAATGAAATCCGAATAAATTCGGAAGACTTCACCCCAGTACCAATTCGTCCGCAAAAATACATCGAATATATCAAACTATAGATGGCGCTATAATGATATAAAACAAAAACAAAAATAAAGAAATACATAAGGGGGAAATAAATAAGAAAACATGACCTATGTTGTCAAGCATTATACATAGGAATATGAAAAAAAATATGAGAGCATTAAAAAATTAGTTAAATATAAAACGAAGAAAAATCATAAATATGTGAAAATGTGCATGATATACCTAAAATAAAGAAATAATGAAGCGAAATAAATACAGCATGAGCTATCTTGTGAAGAATGATAATGGGCGCAGTGATATGTAGGCCTAATGTTATTTTTAAAAGATTAATTAGTATGAATGACCGGTATGAAAGTGTACAGGGGCGAGCTGGTTGTCAATGCCACGGTGAAACACTTTCTGTTTCCATCGGGACATGTGCATTTCCCGGGTGCATTTGTCTCGGCCGTTGTTTCGGGATGCCTGGCCAGAATGCAATCCACGCGTACCAACGTATTGGCTGTGGTATTGGGTTGCAAATTATGCTAATTTTCAATCACATTTACGCTAACATTCCCGTTTTCTCACATAGATGCATAAATTAAGGGGACGATATTTGACATTATATGTAAGTTTGAAGATAATCCATATCCTAAACCGATAGGGTTGCCCCCCCCCTTTAATGCATGCCTTGCATTGATCTACATAATATTGTAGGCCTACGACATACTGACAATTGTAATGCAATACAGATTAGCAATGCAATACAATAAACGATTAGTCCGAACGTTTGCTAGTCCGAAAATAAGGTTCGCTAGTCCGAAAATGAAAAGGGTTCGCTAAGGCTTCACGTGCATTATGCCCTTCAGTTCATTATTTGATCACTTAACTTTAAATTGGTAATTTTCCGCGCTTCGCGCGCAGTTTGCTTCAATAAGTTCAATCTGCATGGGAGCAAAAGTCGCTACTTCGAATTGCAAATTTTCTCGCGCTTTGCGCGCATTTGTCCAATTCAACGGTTCATACTTGATCATTTTAGCTTCAACTTGGCTTTAAAATTGGCAAATGTTTTGTACTTTGTACGAAAGTTATTAAGAGAAACTTAATCTGGGAGCAAAATGCCACTATCAAATTGCAAATGTGTGCGCGATTCGCGCATTTGTCTCTTTCAATGTTCATATTTGATTATTGGCAGCTAAACACGCTACTTTTGCTCCGCTCGGCAACATGTGTTCAAGGATTTTACACCACCCTCCCTTCCCTATGTCACAAAGAGATTTACGTCACTGCCCACTGCTGCAACCCCCCCCCCCCCCACACACACACACCCCTACCCCACACACTTATGAAGTCCTGCTCCGTCATCGCTGGTCAAAGGGGTCCGTGCGTTCACTTCCCCCGGGCCCTCTCGGCGGCACTGAACAGATATCTCATCTGACCAAAACCAGCAAAGATCAAGATTGCGAGGATCGGTAGCTCCGGTAGAATCAGTGGCGAGGTCTCGATTCCCTCGACTGCTTAATTGGGATTCCAGGTAAAAACCACATGTGTCTGCTCACGGTCAAAAATTTTTTATTGCATGAGGCAAAAGGGCTTTGGTAGTAGGTTAAAAAAAGTCACATCAAAAATTCCTCCGGAGCTTGTTGCCATAGCAACGGCAGATTTTATGATTTTAGCGGTTTTTGCTTATTTTGGGGTGAAAATAAGAGAAAATATACACCTTTCTGAATTGCTCTTGACTTAAAATTTGAGGTCACATCAAAATAGCAACCTTATCACCATAAAGTATCATCTTTGCACTTTTCCCAGAGGTAGAAAATATTTCAATAGTATTTCCCCGTGTGCAATTTTAGGGATGGGCAACATTGACAATTTAGCACTTTTGAAAAAATGACATTTTACCCTATCTTTGAAGACAAAAACCAATTTTGCTTGAGCACTCAGAATTATTTTCTCTTTGGTGGTACTTGAGCAGACATTGCCCCTTCCAAATCTGGTGAAAAAAACTCTGGGGCTATTTGTCCTGTAAAGCCAGTGTTGCCAGAAAGTTTACCAATTTTCAAAAAATGCATTTTTCGAAATAATGCATTTTCTACATATTTACTCATATAATTTTTTATACGGCCAACTTAATTGAAATATTGACCCTTTGCGTACAAGATTTGACACACAACTGCTTCCGGAAGCAACACTGAAAGGCTGCAGAGGAGTCGTGTTCTGTAAAAACCGGTATTGCCAGAAAATCTGACTTTTTAAATCTAGGCTATATTTCCAATAAGCGCATTTACTACAGGCTCTAGGGGGGAGTTTGTGTACATGACTCTATCAGAAATTTACCTTGAATTTTCATGTTATATATGCAAAGACCTTCAAAAAAGTTTGGGTAAGAAGATCAGATCAAGTGCAATTAAAGATGGCGTCAAAAATGGCCGCCAAATAGGGGTTTCCATTAAAACACACTATAGCAACATGCAAATGATCTAATGATGAAAAATTATCGATGCAATTGATGTTTCTAATCAACGGAAATAAATATGTGCCCATTTTGTTTCATTCGGCGTCCAAAATTCAAATGGCGTCCAAAATGGCCGCCAGAATAGCATATTTCCATTGAAATACGCTAGAGCAACATGAAATTGATATAATAATAAAGTGTTTTCAATGGAGTTAATTTTTATAACTAAAAGAAATAAAATATGCACACAATTTGTTTCATTTCAATCTCTGCAATTCAAGATGGAATCCAAAATGGCCGCCAAATTAGGATATTTCCAGTTAATGTCCTAGTAATAATTAAATACAAATAGAATTCATATTTCCGATCCGTGAGCCAAATGGAATAAGCAGTGTGATGCCATGATTACTTATTTTGAGAGTACAAAGCATAGCATAGTGAACTTTAGTAGTTGTAGTCTATACAACGTTCCTATTTATAGCTGTAGCATATAGTTAACTATCTTAATATAGCTATCTATAGCCCAGTTAACTTTTCTCAACATAACTGTAGCCTATTCAACTGTCGTAACGTAGCTAGTATGTAGCAGAGTCAATTTTCCTAACTTCTGAGTGCTAGTACCTAAAATCTGGTTGCAAGGATGGATTCTGGCTAATAAAGCTATCCCACTTCCCACGATGTTTCGCTTGATGAGATAAAGTGCCCCCCTCCCGGGGTCGGTATGCTCCACTGAACCGGAATTTGGAGATGGTGGGTCTTTGGGAGCTGACGGCGAACCGGTAAAAGGGGTCCTTTCGGACCTGCAAACGGTTAGAATCAAGGGTCTTTCTTAACTCTCTGGTTGAAAATCGTCTGGAATAACCTAGATAATGTAAGGAATGACCAATTTAGAGTCTTTTACAGCTGAAATTATAAAAATCAGGAGTCTCTCAGAACTCTACTTTCGTAAAATGCATGTGTTTTTTGGAGCTGCGCGGTCCACATCATAGACCCTAGATATGAGTTTATAGGGTCTATGTCCAAATACAGGGGTTTTTTTTCGGGTAACTGGTGATAACACTAAGTACCAGCAATGGTACAAGTACCAGCAATGGTAAAAGAATGCGAGAGTCGGCGAAATATATAATGACCATGTTACCAAGAGGCCAAGGCTAGTTGATTGAGACACATTTATTTTATCATGTGACTAATCAATGTTATCAGAAATAATAGCCTAAAATCCATTCTAGCAATGTCTAGAGACAATGAAACTGTTCTAGGCGGATGTCGGATAACTGTAACTTTTGTAACATCTATGTTGTTCTACTGAGATTCTTTTTGGTCTTGAGTCTTAGGATTCCGTTTTGATATTATTTCTAGAATGGATTTCATGGTATACTTCTTATGACATTGATTAGTCACATGATTAATGTATCTTCATCAACCAGCTTCTTGGTAACATGCATGGTCATGGCTTTATTAGTAATACATAATCCATCCTTACAAAACGATTGTAAGTACTACTAGTATTAATATGTTAGGAAAGTGGAATCGGCTACAGTTACGTTACAAAAGTTTCATAGGCTACAGCTATGTTGAAAAGGTTAACTAGGCTATCGTGTTTTTTTTTCGAAAGTTAACTAGGGAAAAGCTATATAGGAACTTTATACTCTGCACTCTCCATACTTTTCACAGAACTGAAAAGACAAAAGAAAAAGTCAAATTAAATGTAAAAACCTAGTTCTAAATGGCTTCAAATGGTTTTGACGGCTTTGTTATTTCAAAAGAAGTAACAAAATCAGTGATAGGTGACTGGTTGCTAGCTGTTCAAATGGATATATATATATATATATAAGGGTATTTGGGTGACAGATTGAAAGGAAAATTAAGGGGTCTTTGGGTGACAGCAGTTTTTCATACTATCTGGCAACACCAAGCCCAAGTTTCAAAACCTGTATGAGCTCGTGCTAGCATATGTACAGATAAAGCTAGATAAAATAACGGTAACAGTTAAAATAATTAAATAAATTTAATTGTGTAAAATGCACTTATTGGAAATATAGATTTTAAAAGTCAGCTTTTCTGGCAATACCGGATTTTGCAGAATACGACTCTTCTGCATCCTTTAAGTGTTGCTTCCGGATGCAGTTGTGTGTCAAATCTTGTATGCAAAGGGTAAATATTCCAATTAAATTGGTCGTGTAAAAAGTTATATGAGTAAATATGTAGAAAATGCATTATTTTGAAAAATGCAGTTTAAAAATTGGGAAACTCTCTGGCAACACTGGAATTTGAGAGATACCAATGAAACAAATTGTGTTCATATTTATTTCCTTTGGTTATAAAAATTAATTCCACTGAGAATACTTTATTATTATATCAACTTCATGTTGCTCTAGTGTATTTCAATGGAAATAGGCTATTCCGGCGGCCATTTTGGACGCCATTTTGAATTTTAAAAATCCGAATGAAACAAAATGGGCATATATGTATTTCCTTTGATTAGAAACATATTGTATCAATATTTTTTCATCATTAGATCATTTGTATGTTGCTATAGTGTGTTTTAATGGAAAATCCCTATTTGGCGGCCATTTTGGACGCCATTTTTGATTGCACTTCATCTGATTTTCTTACTCAAAATTTTTGAAGGTCTTTGCATAATTTATATAACATAAAAATCCAAGGTAAATTTGTACACGAATGTACACGAACTCCTCCCTAGAGCCTGTAGTAAATGCGCTTATTTGAAATATCTATAGATTTAAAAAGTCGGATTTTCTGGCAATACCGGTTTTTGCAGAACACGACTCTTCTGAAGTGTTGCTTCCGGAAGCAGTTGTGTGTGTCAAATCTTGTACGCAAAGGGTCAATATTTCAATTAAGTTGGTCGTATAAAAAGTTATATGAGAAAATATGTAGAAAATGCATTATTTCGAAAAATGCATTTTTTTGAAAATTGGCAAACTTTCTGGCAACACTGGCTTTACAGGACAAATAGCCCCAGAGTTTTTTTACCAGATTTGGAAGGGGCAATGTCTGCTCAAGTACCACCAAAGAGGAAATAATTCTGGGTACTCAAGCAAAATTAGTTTTTTGACTTCAAAGATAGGGTAAAAATGTTATTTTTTCAAAAGTGCTAAAATGTCAATGTTGCCCATCCCTAAAATTGCACATGGGGAAATATTATTGAAATATTTTTTACACCTGTGAAAAGTGCAAAGATGGTACTTTATGGTGATAAGGTTGCGTTTTTAATTTGACCTCAAATTTTAAGTCAAGAGCAATTCAGAAAAGTGTATATTTTCTCTTATTTTCACCCCAAAATAAGCAAAAACCGCTAAAATCATAAAATCTGCCGTTGCTATGGCAACAAGCTCCAGAGGAATTTTTGATGTGACTTTTCGTAACCTACTACCAAAGCCCCTTCGCCTCATGCAATAAAAAATTTTTGACCGTGAGCAGGCACATGTGGTTTTTACCTGGAATCCCAATTAATAATCTTCGTCTCGCTTCGGTCTCCGTAATTGGTATTGGAAAATAGTTTTCCACCGACCGAGTGCATTTCCCCAGACTGACTGACAAACTTTGGCTGAAATTCGGAAGAAAATCCCCGGAGAAAATCAGTATGGAATAGAGAGCACAACAATTGGTAGTTCAGTTTTACGTGGGACAAGAGTTAGGCTATATTTTGGTATGATTGGACGAGGAGTGCGTCAGGGATGCATGTTCTGACCAGTACAAGTGATCTTCTTAATGTGACTGTGAAATCATGAAATAATGGCTATGGAACATGTCGATCAGTAGAGTATGGATGAGTGAATGGTAGTTGTGAAGAGTTTTGTTGAAGGTGGATGTTTTCCAGATGATTCATCAATGAAATCAGGACTATACAAATTACAAATCTAGAATGCAACAGCACAATAATATGCGGCAGCGTTTATATACCATGAGCCCCATGTCAATCGGAAAACGCGGTAAATCGCAACATTATTTGCAGAATCTATCCTCTTTTTCCACCATTTTCCCCGGGGGGCACTTCCATGACAGATATGCATCATGTGCCTCGGGATAGACCCCCTTTTTCAAACCGGCTTGTACCCAATGACCCCCTTTTTGTGTTATGGTCCTACCTATTACCCAATGACCCCCTTAAAAAAAATTCATGTACTCAATGACCCCCTTTTTCTATTTCCTGCTATACCCAATGATCCCCCTTTTAATTCCCAAATTTAGGTGGTATTTGTGTTCTCCTCCAGAAATAATGAGATTTTTCACATTTCTAAGGTGGCCAAATTGTTTTTACGCAGTTTGGCACTTATTTATGTGTACTTAATGATACTCTTTTGGCAATCCTGTACTCAATGACTCCCATTTTACTTTTTGTTACCCCAATGACCATCCTTTTTCAAAGTTTCATACCGAATGACCCCATTTTTATTCAGGTTGTGTACTGAATGACCCCATATTTTTGTAATTGTACATTTGACCTGAATGCCCCCTACTTTTAACATGGCCGAGGCACATCCCTGCCATTTCAGATAGGGAGTGCCTCCCCCGGGCCATTTTCAAGATTTTAAGCTTATCTGCCAGATTTTGTAGTGATCTTTGGCGATTTCAGCTTTTTTGAGCGATTTCGCTCATTTTACTGCGTTTTCCAAAGTGACATGGGGCCTCTATCACTCACCTTACACCAAATTTTTTGAAGGGGGAAAAAATGCAGGTTGGGTGTGTGTGGGGGGTGTGGGTGGTTGGCGGGGTCCCAAAAAATTAAATGTTTGAAATTGCCCATACTTTCAACCCTTGCAATTTCAAGGCAGTCAATATGAAGAATATTGCCCAATTTGAGTTCCAACATGAGGCTTTACCACAGGGTTCAATGGGAGATTCAAACTTTAAATGATTTTTTCCGGAATTTTTAAATGATTTTTTCCGGAATTTCAAGTGCTTTTTTCTTCTTTTGCTCCACAACCTGTGTACTGTACATACTCATGTGTAGCTGATACCTGATACAGTGTGAAATTTGACTGCCACACGTTTGGGCTATTCCATTTGACATGCATACACCCCTAGATGGAGGTCATGACCTCATGATGCCCAAAATTGCCCAAATTATGGGGGGGGGGGCATGGTGGGTGGGTTTTTCGGCACGGTTGTTTGATGTATATAGAATTGGCTTCATTATTAACTAAATGCAAACTATAGATGGCGCTATTTATCCTAAATCATATTTCTTAATTTGCAAGGGGTAGGTGATCAATACTGCCTTAAAAACAGATGGAATAGGTGAAACAAGCAGCAAAGAAATTTTATAAACATATTTCATCAAAAAATAAAAGAAATTGGTTGTATTAAAAGCTTTAAAGAGTAATTTTCAGTAACTAAATAGCGCCACCAATTTTGACATAAATAGATACATTTTATGTCCGAAAAGCTTTAAAAAATGCTGTAAAAGTGAATAATTTTGAAAAAGAGGAAAAAATTAAAGTTGAAAATGACTCAAAAGCATCTGTATACATTAGTATGATATCACTTTTAGCTGTTTAAGCCTAAAATTGGGTTGTACATGATGTTTTGTTTAAAAAAACTAATAAATGATCACATCAAACAGCCGTGTCGGGGGGGTGAAAAAATAATATGTTCGAAATTGTCTATATTTTTACTCCCATGAATTTCAAAGCACTGAAAATTAAGGAAAGTGCCAATTTTGGGCTTCAACTTTTCACTTTTGTACACATTTCAATGGAGAATGAAAAATTCACATGCGTTTTTCCGGAAAATTTTCCTTTGCGGAAAAAAAATAAAAATCTTTCTCGTTTTGATTTTTAGGTTCGTAAATAGCATATTACTTTTGGGCTTGTAGAAAAAAAAAGATAAAAATTCAAATCGACGCGAGTTCCTCAAGTGCGTGTGGTCGGTCCGTCAATATGTGTATGTATCAGGTACACAGCAAATAACTTCCACCCTGCCTGGCAGGTGATTTGACGTGGAAATTCACTCGCGCATCTCAAGCAAGAGCTGTTCAGGTAACTTCATTTGAAATTCACACTGTCTGTGTGGAAGATTAAGGGTATTTCTTCCATAGGGGGTGTATGGATTTCAACTGGAATAGCCCAATGGTTTAATCACCTGTGTGAGTTTCTGCATGTAAAATCATCGGCAAGTAAGAGCCCCCATGTCATTATTTGCAGAATCTATCCTCTTTTTCCACCATTTTCAAGATTGTAAGCTTATCTGCCAGCTTTTGTAGTGATCTTTGGCGATTTTAGCTTTTTTGAGCGATTTCGCTCATTTTACCGCGTTTTCCGAAGTGACATGGGGCCTACCATGATATACCACTTACCTTTAACTTTAAAGATATTCTTTTTGCAACTAATAGTTTTGAGCCGAAAGCTTCAGAAATCAGTAATATGTCAGTTTATGTCGTTATATATGCTACCTTGATGCTATTGAAACCATTTGTCCAACGCGCACACTATCTCTGACATTTACCATAAAATTATGATATGATAGTTGCAAGTACGTACCGTAGTTTGTATAAAGGCCCGGTATGGAGGTGATGAATAACTTATATTATCTGTCCATGTTATTGCGCCCTTGCCGTATTTTAGCGGAAGGTTTCGTCTTTGATCTGACAGATAGACCCATCCGTTTCTTATAGGATTATGCATTACATAAGGTGAAATCCGCTAAGCCTAACCCCCACAATCCAGCCCTTCAGTAATGTTTTTGTTTTAATTTGAGATTTACCGGGTGTCCCAAAAAAAGGTTACATGTAGATGTAGATTTTTGAAAATAATCTAAGTTAATGTTAAGACATATAAATTTCCTTTTCATGACATAATCTATGTACCATCTACTAGTACCGCTGAGAATGTCAAGTTCACAACCTACGTACTTAGCCCGCATTCCAGGCATTCCTGCATGACCATGCTCTTTACGTGACATATCGTAATGCAACATGAGGCTCATTATACTGCCGTCACAGCCACCGTGTATTTGGCGGGGCACTTGAGTAGGCCAAGCCATAGCAAAGCAGATGCAGTATTTTATTCTAATAAACAAAGAATAAAACTTGTTCAGTTTTATTTCAAGAGTTCAGTAAAAAATGAAAAAACAAACAGCAGTCAAGTCAACAAAATCCAAGCAAGGTCTAAATGCAAAAGATTGTTATTCATTTCACTATGCTGATGACAGGGGATACAGCGTGCAGAACTGCTTTCACCAAAAACGTGTCCTTCTTTAATGTCCATCTTCCTTTATTTGTTACCACCAAGAATCAAGAAGCTCTAAAACTGATTTTAATCAGTGTATTATAATTTAATTTAGTTTCTTTTGTGCAATAAGTTCAACAATGAAAAATAAGAGAAACTTAAAATATAATAAAGAAAAAAATCTCAAAACAAAGGTGTGCTTGTGTTCAATGTTCGTGCGATATTTTGATGGTTAGCCAGCTCTTGACACCCCTGTCATCTTGCGCTCATAAGGTAAGTTTCTCTTAAGATACGGAATTGAAACTTAGCAAGCAGTTACAAGAAGGATGTATAAATATTAGATTGTCTATGAGTAAGTAAGTAGGTAAGCAAGCAAGCAAGCAAGCAAGCAAGCAAGCAAGCAAGCAAGCAAGCAAGTAAGTAGATAAGTAAGTAAGTAATTAAGCTCCTATAATATAAATACCAAGTCTAGATTTTGAAAAGGTCAGATTATCACTGCCACTCATTTCGACGGTTTCGTCAACAAAACACGTCAATAAACACAATATAATGAACTTGTTTAATTAACACACACAAATTAATGGGTTAACTACACTATTTAAGTAAAGCAAGAAACTGCAGATAATCAAAGCAATGCCACTAGCTTGCTTCTTCCGTCAAAATCCATCTCCGGTTTGTTTTAGGATGTTGTCCAATGAAACAGTCCTGCATGGCAGATTAATATAACACACCGCTAATAATCAGAAGTCTCGCCACTTGATTGCGAATCTGGAGTGCTTGAGTCTCTGATTCAGACATACCACCCAGCAAACACAAAAACGTTTTTAAAACGTTTTAAATAAGTTATATTTTGGCTTTTGGTTTAGGTAAAAACGTTTTAATAACATTAAAATGTCGGGTTATATAAAGGTCATGATAACGTTTTAAAACGTTTTGTATGAAAACACACTACAACAATATTTTTAATGTTTTCAAAAATGTTATTGTAAACTATTTTTGCAAACATTTTTGCCAAATATTGTGTCAATACTTAAATAACATTATGTTAAAATATTTGAACCCAGCAAACACAAAAATGTTCTTAAAATGTTTTTTTTTTCAAAACCTTTTAATAACATTTAAATGTCGGGTTATATAAAGGTCATGAAAACGTTTTTAAAACGTTATTGAAAATATTTTGGGCAAACATTTTTCGCAAAATAACATTCTGTTTAGAATGTTTTGTATTAAGTTTTCAAGAATGTTTTTGGAATGTTATTAAAACGTTTTTATACCCTTTATATAAACCGACATTTAAACGTTTTCTGTAAAACATTTTTGTTTGCTGAGCAGTAGATTATCAAAAATGTTTTTAAGGTTATGGAAACGTTTTATACTCTTAATATACCCTTTACATAACCCGACATTTAAACGTTTTCTGACAACCTTTTATAACCTTTTGCGAATGATGTCGAAAACGTTTTGTGTTTGCTGGGCACTTGCCCTAGTCCCCAGATTGCATGTTCATCGACCTACAGCTTGCATTATCCTGATATAATATGAAATACATGAAAAGATCATAATATAATACACATGAAAAGATTAGCTAAGATTTAAAATCAAAACCAAATTGAATTGAATACCTTTGCATATCTTGGTGAGCAGGTAACTTTGCGGATCGAGCGACAAAAAATTGCGAGAATTTTCAATATCGGACCAGATGAGGGAGAAACGCACCATCTTACCATATACACCGCACAGGATTCTTCGGCGAGCTGTTTTTAAATATCTCAGTAATTGCGTGTAAATGTCATGGTGACGTCGACAGAAAAGTCGATGTCGACCCTGACGATCTAAATGGACTGGTAAGAGCAACTGCTGGCGGCGCATCGTATTGCGAATCGCGATATTCACTTGATAAAACTAATTGAAAATAATAATTTCTGTCATGCTAGTTACAAGAGCCCTTTGACCTGTTCAGCAAAATAATTAGAATTATGAATGCTGGACATACCATCAGTTAGTAGGCATGTGAAAATGTGAGAAACTTTGAATCAATGTATTGTAATTTTCTTCGGTTATCCAATCACTGTTTGACATTAATCTAACACTCATATCTCATAGAGACATTTTTCCGTGAAAAATCTATGACTGGTTGAAAAATCCGTGGATCACAGATTTTTCACGGATTTTTCAACCCGATCACAAGAAATAGATGAACAGTAATCATCATTCCCAAAGCAATTGTCCGACTGACACGTACTGATTTCAATCCTTGAATCAAAAACCTTCGCATTTTATTTTGTAGAGGATTTTTGCAACAGCGGGTTGTTCACAGTTTGCGCAAGGTATGGGATCAAATTCAATCAAGACATCTCCATCTCTTAAAGGCACTTTCAGAGCAGACATACTGGTTTGGAGCAAAATATGTTGTATGATACCGGTTTTGCCTTCAACAAAGACCACTGCGTCGACGCGTTGGTTTTCTTTAGACCTAGTACTGGCCAAGGATGGAAAGGCCGTGGATTGCATGGGCATGGGTAGCGTGGGCATGCCAATTGACGAAATAGATTGTATGGGCATGACCATAGATTGCATGGGCATGACTGGCCTGGCCTTGGACGAACTTCTATAAGTTGTCAGTTCTGGCTTTTGAAACGGTTTTTGAACAGGTAATGTTATTTGAAAGATTTTTTCATCCCTTTCCCTTGTACATTTGAAATACCAATAATATTCATTAAACGGTGGCACTTTTGGTACTATCAATTCTGTATTGAGATCAGTGTTGGAAGATTCAGTCGTATTTAGCTGCTTATAGAACACGCTTCCTGAAGTATTCATATAAAAACGGCGGCCAGAAAATACGGGGACAAATTCACCTTCTAAAGCACGAAGTCTGATTGCGCCCTCGATACTATTTGCTACTTTTGGAATTTTCGACAAGGTTTCGGTGTAGAGATGTGATTTTTTCACCCCGTCAATCTCGGCTTTGGTCATATTTCTGAACTCTATCAACGACAGAACATCACCTGCTTTGTTTGCCCTATCGCTTTCATTGTCTTTTCCCATGAGCCACTTCTCCACTGCTTCGTACAGATCATACTCAGTATCAACGATAATATCTTCACGCTTCAGAATGCTAACCAATTGCTCAAGTGTTATTTTTGCCCACTCTTCTTTACTGGCTGCCTTTTTCAAGTTGTAACAGAGGGTATCGAAACATCGCTGCAGGACACTGGTCAATTGCTGCTGTTCAGCAATTGGAAGCCATTTGAAAGCTTGATCGATGCTATCTTCTATCATTGTCACCAAGAACAATGTACAGTTCTTTGTCAATCCATCCATCCCGTATTTATTCGCCAAAGTTATTAAAGGTAACACATTCTTTTCGTTGATTGACACCACTCCGTTGTTTTCACCGTAGATGAAATCGAGGAAAGTGCCAAATACGGCTTCACACTCTGGATCTTCATGAACATCAGCTGTCTTGTCTTTGCTTTCTTTCCAATCACCATGAAACATGCGGTCGAATACGGGACTCGCTGCGGATAAAATAAGCCTATGAACCGAAAAGGATTTGCTGCCAATCTTCAGAGTGACATCTGTGTTAGCAGAATCGGTTCTAAGCTTGCTTATCTGTGATAAGATTTCTTGAGAACAATCAACATTTGAAGAATAGGTTCCACCTGCTGCTGCCATCTGTCAATAGAACATATGTCAAAATATGGAGAAAGATTCATAAATCACTATTTGCTTAAACTGCATTCGCATTCTAAAATGTTTCGAGCATATTATCTGGCTGTACTGAGTGTTACAAAAATATTCACTCTTTTTAGAGGCAGGGCTAGACGTCTCGAAATTGGAGGATCTCGGTGTAGTGGTATATGGTGACAATAAAATTACAGAAAAGAAAAACAAGTTTGTACACGCGTAAATTGATGACAATATAATATATATGCATGTTTCATAATCAGTACATGTACACTGTACACGTTGAATCGGCAGCAACTTCAGGAAAGCAGAAGCAAGGTTGTCAGTCTGATGAAGTGCTGCGTAACACCATGAAACTCATTGAGGCCGGTGCCCCCCCCCCCTCGTCATGGCCGTCGGTTCATGTAAGGCCGTCGGCGGACGTTGGTGAAAAAAAATTGACTATTTTTTTACCCAGGGTGACAGAAAAAGGGAGAATTATAAAAAATTGTTAATGAAATTGATATTTTCATGTTTGTAAACCGCCTATAATCTTTTTTTTTTTTTTCACTTTTTCAAACCATGCAAAAAAAATTGGGTCAACAAGTCACAACTTCCGTCGGCAAAAAGTATTTCCGTCGGTACATTTACAAGTTGTGCCCCCTCGGTTCCAAAATCCTGGCTACGCCACTGATGAAACTGTAACAAGGTATGTCACAAAAAATGGATTTGATAGTATGAATTCCCATCAAATAGCATTTCCAACACCGTTTTCACCATATCACTAAGGTGCTGTTTTTTAGGAATATCTCAAAACAATTTCACCATGTCTCCCCAAATTCAAAAATCTGTCTCTGAAAATGATGGTTGCCATGGAAAGAGTAGAAGAGTAAATGGTAGCTATAAATAGATTTGTTGACGATGTACGTTTTGCGGATAATTCAGCAATGGTGGCAAATAAGGAATCAGGGCTACACAAAAATCGGGACAAAAAGTCTGAATGAAATAGCACAAGCGTATGACACAACCTTTATACCACTTACCTTTAATTTTAACGATAAACTGTTTGCCCGATCGTTATATTAAAACAACTAATAGTTGACCCGAAATCTGTATTGTATTCGACAGCCTATGCTGAAGCAATTTGTCGCATCTAACTATATATCATTGCAACGTAATAAGCTAATGATCACGTGACAATCATTATCTATTCACGCTATGATTGCACCATGAAGCGGAAGGTACGGCCTCCGATCGGGGGGGAGGGAATCTTTTAGCATTTACAGAATCCAGTTTCCTTCAAAAAATGAATATCCGTTGAGACAAAACTGCGCCCAATTATGCTTTTGTTTTTAATAAACGATGGTCCGATCATCAATCTCATCACCACTTTTCGCCATTAAATTAAGATTTTGATAGCTTAATTCAGTAAAAAACTCACATTTATATCAATAATCCTTTTTGTAAGCCAACATTCTATAACGCACATTTTTGTTGGCTATCATATCATTGAATTGAAATTCCTGCGTGAAATATGTAAGTGAGGAGTGGGGCCAAGGTCATTCATATCAAGGTGCAACCTAGGTGAAAAACCTCATATCATCAATCGGACTATCCGCCTTTAATTCGGGGATTTAGGTAGCACTTTATGTATTCCGCTCATCTGAATACACGAATACTCGCATCAGTGCAAAAAATACTTCCCTAAAGTATGTAGGCATCTATACCCCGGGAATTTCATGATTTGGGGGGAATTCCGAACTTATATTGAACGCCAATGGTCACGTCACGTCATATTTAGATAGTGAGGTGTAACACTGCGGGACAAACCAGGGCATATTCAGAACGACAAAAATGACGTAAAGTTCAGAGTATAATGCGGCTGCTATCATATCAATGCAAAAAGTGCATGTTGAAGGAATGATACCTTTGGACGCGATAAATTGTTGATAAGTATACAAAGGTAATTAGATCAACTTATACATATACATCGGAAATTTACAACATTACACCTTATATGTTAGAAAAACAATTATCAAACACGAATCACATGGTTTCATTTAAAACAAACACATATTTACCATAAAAACAAATAAAAACACAATGAAGGATGACGACAATTGAGCACAAATAACCATGACGTCATTGCCACGGGCAATTTCGGCGCGGGAATTTTGGTGGTCAATATGAGTTTGTTTTAAATAAAATTAAACCATGTGATTGTACTTGATAATAAACATATAAGGTATAATATTGTGAATGCCGGTAAGCAGTCTGTTGTGTTACACGCAACATAACACTGCAAGCTACTGCATTAATGCCTTGCATTGAACTGCATACTATTGTACGACAAACTTACAAATGTAATGCAATAAAGATTAGCAATGTAATGCAAGATTAGTCCGTAGGTTTTTTGTCGAAAAACCCCAAAACAGTTGTGTTCGTTAGTCCGAAAGTTAGGGCAGGGGTTGGGGTAAGTGTAAAATTGAGTGAGGATTAAGGTACAGGGTGTCCCAAAAAAAAAGAGGCCCCTCATTGGGCCCTATTTTTTCCCTATTTCTGAAAACTTAATCAAATATATTTTGGTATGTAAATAAACCTTGAGTCGTTAGCTTTAATAAACCAAAACAATTTTATCAATCGGTTCACAACTTTTGAAGATATGCTCTTTTAAAGAAATGTACCCGTTTTTCACTCTGTCCACGGAGAAGGTTTGGCTACTTCAAAGATTGAAAAGGAGTACACATACCATGCATGGATATCAAACATTCCTCAATGATAACTTTATAAAATAACTTTATTTATAGAATGGGCTTTACCAGTGGGTTTATGGGCAATGGATTTTGTTAATAGTGTCATTAATGTGTGGGTAAAATGGATGCCGAATGGGACTTCATTTGCTTTACTTTACTTACTTTTGTTTTATTATGTTTCTTACTTTCTTACTTTGTTGTTTCTTGATTTCTTTTTTTATTTACAACATAAGTCATTTCTCTTTGTCTTTGGTTCTTCTGAACTGAGTTTACTGTGCTGCTCTGCCCTCTATCTGGTTGCCTCCTTGGCGAATACAGGTTTCACCCCTGGTCCTCATTGCATCAATTGCGTTGCCATGGTTGCGTTCCATACTTTTGCGCCGGATACTTGCATGCATGCGAATGCATTCAGTAATGCGTTTGCGAAGATCTTAGATTTTGCCACAAAGGATAAAAAAGTGGTGTGAGGTCTGGTGATCGTGCAGGCCACTCCACAGCATGAGCCATCCCAACCACTCTGTTTGCTATCCGTGGACAGAGTGAAAAACGGGTACTTTTATTCAAAAGGGCATATCTTCAAAAGTTGTCAGCCGATTGAAATAATTGTTTTGGTTTATTAAAGCTAACGATTAAAGGTTTCTTTACATACCAAAATATATTTAATAAACTTTTCAGAAATAGGAGAAAAAGAGGGCGCAATGAGGGGCCTCTTTTTTTGGGACACCCTGTATATACTATCACACATTTCGGCATGGCGCACCCAGTTAGCAGCCTGCACAACCGATTCTTTAGAAATGCTTAAGGCTGGTTCAAAGTGAATATTCGAAGGCGAATATTCGGCTTCGAATACTTTTTGTGACGTCAAAATATATACGGCAACGAATAAAATATGAGTTGAATCGGATTAAATATCTCGCAACTGATAGCGAGATACTATTGATTTATATGAAAGGCTCGCGGTCACCTGAATATCGTTCGACGAACGATGATTTCAAAAATCCCCAATGAAAATTAGGGGATCTGGAATGAGCGTTTTGAGCGTTTCGACAGTATTTTGTGGGACATGAGAGCACATCAGACATATCGAATTACATTATGAATACGAAGAATGTCTTTCTGATATCAAATAATTTTCATTTTTGAAATTCACGATATAATACAAATTTTATGACAAATTATTAAAATTTGATATTTTCACATATTGATATATAACAGTCCTCGAAGTAAATATTATAAATCTAATGATATTTTCTTAAAGTGTATGTAGCTGGGAGGAAAAGCCGACGATCAATTGAAATTTTGCCCTTACATATTGAAGATATGGATTTTTTTCCCAAAAAGACCTATTTTTTTTTTTGTGTTTTGGGGAAAAAATCCATATCTTCAATACGAAAGGTCAAAATTGTCAATTGATTGTCGGCTTTTCATCCCACCTACATACACTATAAGTATAAATCATCAGATTTATAAAGTTTAATTTGAGTACTGTTAAATATCAAAAATATCAATTTTTAATCATATGCCATAAAATGTGTATTTCATTGCGAATTTCAAAAAATCAAAATTATTTGATATCAGAAGGACATTCTTCGTATTCAGAATCATATTCGATATGTCTGATGTGCTCTAATGTCCCACAATAAATAGGCCTACTTTTACATAAATAATGTTTGGCCGGCCCCAGTTCTAGGTCCCCATATGCATCTGCCCCTGTCAGAGGATATGTGAGGGTCTGGGGGTGGTAAATCATTGGTTACCCATTTTTGTCATCTTTTCCGCACTAGCGGAATTTTTGACGTTTTTGGCACCTATAAACGATGTTATTTTGGGCGGAATAAAGATGTAATGCGTTGTTATCAGTCAAATTCATAATTATAATTAATAATTAAGAGGGAAAAATAAGTAATATGTAGGAATGGATATATAGCACTTTGCAATGAATATCTTCATAAACTATGCAGAACAACCAAAACCACGAGCGTTGGTACCCTATCATTGCGTGTTCTTTTAAAATAATTTCTTGTTTATTTCTATAATTTGTGAATCAGGCATTAAAACACACTTAGGCCCTAGCAATGTAGGCCTACACAAGTTCGGAACGAGACTTTTTATCTTTTGACGCGTATTTCGGTCAAATGCCAAAATTGATTGCTCAATGAATCATGAAATGAGAGCAATACTACTTTGATGATACCGATCTCAAGTGGATATCAGCCAATGAAAAAGTATTCACCGGAAATATATTTGTGAGAGTTGAATTTTGTTGAACTCGACAGATATATATTTGGTGGGTCACCGTGGGTGGTCTCATATATAACACTTGTGAGGGCTGTCATATTGTCGTCGCTTCAATCATATCTTATGATATTTATTTATTTATTTATTTATTTATTTATTTATTTATTTATTTATTTATTTATTTATATATTTATTTGTTTATTTATTTATTTATTTAATTATTTATTTATTTATATATTTATTTATTTATTGATTGATTTATTTAATTATTTATGTATTTATTGACTTATTTATTTATTTTTATTTATTTATTTATTTATCTATTGACTCATTCATTTCTTGATTTGCTTTGCAGTTGAAACCTATACAAGAAGGTATGGGTCAACCTCTGCGCCTGTTACAGGCAGGTCGTAAATGCCCCGAAAAGCAAATCTTTTTGACTCCTATTCAGGTCAGGGGCGTAACCAGACCTGACCTTCCGGGGGGGGGGGCAAGATTGACAAATTCCCCAATTTTTAGTATTTATGTTCGAGAGAAAGCTCGCTTGCCACAAAGCGTTAAACGGGTGGAGTCGGTGGGGTCCAGGGACAAAGCCCAGGCGGGGGTCAAGGGGGCTGAGCGCCATGAAGCTCCTGGTTTTTTAGAAAATATCAGTGTTTCAGAGTACAAATTTCACAATGAAAGTAGTAGGCCTATAGATCTTCTTCTCTCTTTCTTTCCTTTTCTCTTCTCCTTGAGTCCTTCCCCTTTTCTCTTCTCCTTCCCCTTTTCTTCTTTCCCTTTCTCTTCCTCTTTCTTTCCTTTTCTCTTCTCCCTTCCCTTTTTCTCTTCTTTCCCTTTCTCTTCCCTCTTTTTCTTCCCTCTTTTCTCTCTTTCCCCTTTTCCCTTCCCAATTTTTTGACTCTTCTTCCAGGTTTTTTTGTGTCCGGGGGGGCAGCTTGCACCCCGGCCCCACTGGTTACGCCACTGCTCCTATTTAGACCCATTTATACAGACATTAAATCATGACAATAGTTCAATGGAGTTTACCTATTATGATTTTATTAACTTTGTTAAAGAAATTCTCTAAATTTTGCTTACCTTGGTCAACGGGCAATACTTGTTAACAGTCGGGCAACGCTGTGAATTGTAGAAATATATCTTTCTCCGGTTCATAGTTTTATATTCGAAGCCGCATATATTTTGATGCCCAAAACGTATTCGAAGCCGAATATTCGCCTTCGAATATTCACTATGAACCGACCCTTAGTCGCGCTGAAAGTCGATCGATACATGTTAAAATCAGCACAATTCAGAGATACACCTTTTTGCTATGAAATTAATTTTCTCGGTCAAATATAAAGCAATATTTTTTTTTTCTTCAGTAATTTTAGTTAAAAACTTAATCCAAATCCTGGTTTTAAAATTAAGCATCAAATTGTGTCTTTTAGTGTGATATTTTTGATTTTTATAGGCCTTCAGTTCGCACGCGAGCTTTTTACGGAATTCATTTTTAGCGTCTCAAACTAATATAGTTTGCTAAAGAAAGATATTTCCCACCTCTGTAAAGCACATCGTGTGGGTCTATATATTATAGTTTTGTTAGAATTTCCGTTTTTATTTTACCCTTTTTTTTTTTTACTCCGAAAATGTCTAACCAGGGATATCTCAGTACTTTTATCTCGAGAGCAACCAACAGAAATAGTCGATATTTCCTTTGTTGTTTATCCAGGTCAATTTTCCATTGAAAGCAAATTGCCCGACCAGCGATTTGGTAGCCCAAATCCCAATTGAGTGTTCTGGTTAAACATGATCAGTAGGAGCGCTATAGGCCTGGGAATTTCTTTGCTATATTGAAGTTCTAGCAACACTGTAGCCATGCCGGTATTCCTATTAAACCCAGGGATATCGATCCACAATGCTAGTATTAGCCTTAGATTTCACTCGTTGATTTTGAAAAATGGTCAGCCGGCAGTTAAAATAGTGAAATGAAAACGCAAATTCTGACAAAACTATGATATATCGCTCACGGTGATGTGCGTTAGAAAGTTGGGAAAAATCCTTCATTAGCGAACTATCTTACTTTGAAAAGCTAAAAGGTTGAACCAAAAAAGGCTCGCGGACAGAGTTTAAGCCTATCAAAATTGAAAATCTTACACTAAATGACTAAATTTCACGCCTAAGTTTAACACTAGAATTTGAAAAAAAAATACAGTATCAAGCACTACAATTTTTCCTGACATTTACTGAAAAAATGAAAATGATTGCTTTTCATTTGGCCGAGAAAATTAATTTTACATCGAAAAGGTGTAACTAAAAATTTAGCTCATTTCAACACCAAATTCGATCGTTTGTATTGCCTCGTTAAATGACTGAGTGAGCCTTGCCAAACAAAAGAATCGGTTGTGCAGGCTGCTAACTGCACCCTATATAGACTAGCGGATGTAATTTAGTAGTTTTTAACATAAAAAGGGGAACTCTTCATTTTGATAAGATTGTCGGTTCAAAGTAATAATATACCTAATCAAAATGAACAAATATATCTCATCAAAACGTCATTATAGTTACGGGATCAAATATAAATGAGAAGGGCTTCTATTCAGAAAAATGAATAGTGTGAAATTAGAGTGCGATGTTGTACAAACTCTATTTATAGTCTTAATGGCATTCGGTTTTTTTCACCGCTCCAGCTCCAGTTAAGCAAAAAGTAATGAAACGCTGCTTCAATCAGTATTAAATAAATAAAATAAATAAATTTCGGATTTATTTTGTTTCAAGGTGCTATAATTTTTTGCCATGGTGAATCATCACAATCAAAGCGCATCAGAAGATGTGTCGTTCTTGCAATGTCGTTCTTATTATGCATGATATACATGCTGTTGAAAACAATTTGACCGACTCACCCACTATGAACATGATGAACATATTATGTTGACTCAGTGGCGTAGCGTGGGTCATCATGGCAAAGACTTGATAAGTTCTTCTGTGAGGTCAAATTTGGGCCAAAATGCCATTTCTGGCCCAAAATCCCAAAAATAACGGTTCTTGGGCCAAATTTGTTTTAAATTAATTTATAAAAACAACTAGATAAAAATATCTAGGAGCAGTTTCTTTATTTTTGTGAATTTTGACCAACTTCGAGAAATTTCAATATCAGCTGTTCCTCAGCCTGAAGATAAGATGGAGTGCATGGCATTCGCGACCCCACAGCGAAATTTGGTTTTTAGTGCTATTTTTACTTTTCGTTCTCAAAAGACATTGTTGATCATAAATATTACTTAAAATACATTTTTTTATGTTCTTCTGTAGTTTTATGGGTAAAAATTGTCGCGTTTTTTTTGAACGAATGTTGAATCTGAACTTTGGTAGTATTCGCTTCGTGTCACCAAAGTTCACGAGCGCGAGTGCTGGTGGCACGGATTTCGCTGGTTTCAATATCGGGGTACCGTTACAGCGTAATGAAAAAATACATCGGGTATCAATATGGCCGCCGCCATGAATTGCAAAATGACCGTTGATCGTCGTAAGGAATTAAGAATTTCTCCTTTATTTGTACGTATATAAGCTTGGGACTTTTACTGTTTGTCGTTTTTATTATTACTGCAACTATATAGCCATTGATTAGTTTATGGTACAGATTTCCTTTAATGCCATGATACAGGGTGTCCCTGAAAGAACTGTATAGTCGGAAACTTAATTGTTTGTTTATTTTAAAGCCAACAATAAACATAACTAAATAACTGGCGTGGTTCAGAAATAAATCAGCTTTTACATACTTTTTAAATTTTAACAATTGACCACACTGTTCTTGAAATATAATAATTTTACGAAACTTTTTAACGGATTCAAATATCAATCGATTATCATTTTTCGCGGAGTGCTATTCACTGCGCATCATCAACAAATGAGGCGTCTATTGCCGGGGTCTATTGTCATTGATAGATATTTGAAAATGAGGTAGTTTCGTAAAATTCTTTTCATTTCAAAAACGAAGTGGTGAATTGACAAAATCCAAAAGTATCCGGCAACCACATCGATTATTTAGTTATGTTTGGTTTATACGTTAAAATACCAAAAAAATTCAGTTCCCGACGATACAGTTTTTTCAAAAACATCCTGTACAAGTGTCTACCCCTTGTAAAGATCATCGGCAAACAATATCTACCAAAAAACGTTTCAAAACGTAAAAAGGGGCCAAGTTTAAAAAATCTTTCCTGTGTGGCTTTTCACCCTTTTTTAAACTTGGTCCCATTCAGTAAAGTAGTACCGTAATAACATGAAGAATGAGTCCTAATTTCTACATGCAACAATTAGGTTTAAGACTGTTCGAAAGCGGTGCAATATGACGTAGGCTAATTATTATCAAAAACATTTGAAGGTTTAGGTTTCATTATATTGCGTGTTCATAAAATAAAGAGTAGTATAGAGTATTATATATACTTAGCAAATTGACTGTCTGTCAACCTGTTACATATTATAGGCCCTACATCTGTACATTAGGCGCAGAATCGCGCAAGACGAAGAAGAATTTAACAAAGTGAGTATTTGCTACTTTTGCTTAAATCAAAATACATTATAACGTCTTTACGGAAAAACTTCAATCAAGCACGAACATTAATTTACTCTACAAAATGAACACTGACAACTAAGAAAACAAACAAGTAGCCTAAAGATGACTTCGTATGGGTCTTTAGAAACTTTCATAAATGGGACCAAGTTTAAAAAAGGGTGAAAAGCCACACAGGAAAGATTTTTAAACTTGGCCCCTTTTTACGTTTTGAAACGTTTTTGGTAGATATTAATTTTTTTTGAGGTAAAAAGATATTGCGCGGTAAGTGGTTCTTTGTAGCCATGCGAGGCGAAGTAGTTGGATATCCATATTTCGCGGTTAATGGTTCTTTGTAGCCCGGCGGGGCAAACTAGTTGGATATCCATATTTCGCGATGAGTGGTTTTTTGAAGCTTCGAGGGGCAAACTAGTTGGATATCCATATTTCGCGGTTAGCAGTTCTTTGTAGCCCTGCGGGGCAAACTAGGTTGGATATCCATATTTCGCGGTTTGTGGTTTTTGTAGATTTGCGGGCAAACTAGTTGGATATCCATATTTCGCGATGAGTGGTTTTTACAGCTTCGAGGGCAAACTAGTTGGATATCCATATTTCGCGGTTATCAGTTTTTTGTAGCCCTGCGGGGGCCTATGTTCGATATCCTCATTTCGCGGTTAGTGGTTTTAACGACCCGTAACCACCCCAATCAGCTGCATGGGGCAAAAGAAAAAAATAATAGCTAAACCCAATAGTTCAGCCAGGGACTGGAAACGACATATTGATGACTATATATAGAGTGTATTCAAAAAACCCAAGCGGAACGAGAGCTGCTAAGTAACCGCTATCCGAACCATAAACACATGCATGATCAGACAACGAGTGTTCAATTTCCTCATAGCTTTTCACGTTGTACACACGTCAGTCGAATTTGGTGGTGTTGGTTTGTTAGCCCTCGTATGTGGGCCGCACTGTAACATAAAGATCAGTCTGATCAGTGTGATGATATCATTTCAAGAGGTCACTTCCCGATTAACATGATTAACAGTGGCCAAGCACGAAAGGTTTCTTGTTATCTCTTCAAGTATTTTTACCTTAGGTCTATAATCATAATGCAGGCCTAAATCCCGGGCCTAAATTAAGTGTACTGTTCGAGTAGGAGGATTTGTTTGATATTATTCTTGATTTTGAATAATATTATAGTACCTGTTTGTTTCCTTAGCATATATCGGTTATTAAAATTACAATTCACCACATACACATTCCAGTTTGCGAGAGGTTTATAATGAATAAATGAATAGGTGTTATTATTTCGAATTATAATTATTTAGGGAGAGTGTTTTAGGATTTTGTTAGAAAAGGGATGATTGTTGATCATGTTTATTTTATTGTTGTATGTATTTTCCTGTCAATTCCTGCAAACCTAATAAAGATATTTTGATAATTGAAAATAGTAAATCGTAGAGGTTGAAAGAGTCAACAAGCGTCAGAAATTATAATTTGCCATGGAACTTCGGTCATATTTTATTTGAAATATAACTGGATGTTAGGGTCTGCATGCATGGTATGCATAGTACGATGATATACAGACACTGACCTTTCCCTAAAACTATTAAGTAGCAAGTTGTGTATCACACCCATCATGGGTTCGAACCCCTTTATTGTATTTTATTGTTAAACCTGAATAGCGTGATTACTTTTGAATGAGCGGCAGCACACATATTTTGTTTCTATCTCCTTTTCCTCACATCTTCTCTGCAGTACAAAGCTGTCTTTTTATCTAGTGTTTAGACAATGTTTACTCAACCATTGCTATCAATGGATGTTGCCATTTTTGACGACTTCTAACTTTTGATAAGCCCAAAATGAATCAATAAAACCGCGTATAAGATATTTGCGGGGATATTTGGGCGCGATTACAAAAAATTAGAAAATAAATGGGCACTTCTGGGTTGGGTATCTATAGAGGCCCTGCATGAAATTATTGATTGGCTCCAAACAAAGGATTTGAACCGGTGTCCTTCACCGTAGTTATGGCGTAGTACAGTCCATTCAATCAAATGTTGTCATCAACCTATTTGATCGTAGTGCAGGGTTATGTGTGTGAGACGAACTGTCACGGTAGATTGCAATCATGCTTTTGTTGAATGCATTTGAGTAGTCTGCCATATTTACGGGATGATACGTCACATGCAATGCCTCTATAGATTCTATAGAATTTAAGTATGATATATTTTCGATGGTAATATATTTTCACTTTCAAAGTTTGTAGTTTTCATAATTGCAATTTCTGAATATTATATAAAAAGCACTAATAAGTCTATAAATGTAAGAGTATCGGATCATTTTGAATGTTAATAAATGCGAAACGACGGCGGTAGACACCTGCGATATCAGGGATTGCCGCGATTCTTGCAGTAGCTTTTATGAATAGAATACAATAGTGGATACAATAGCGGATACAATAGCGGAACAATAGAGCTCTCTTACGGGCAAATAAACCTCGTCGCGTTTTGCTAAATTTCACTTCTTCTTTTTCATGAACTAACCGTTATTTCATTAAGTAACCGTTATTTTTAAAACTTGGCAAAACCTCGACGCGAGGTTTTTAATTTAAGATAAATAGCGCCATCAGTGTTCAATTTTGCTTGAAAATGAATACAGGTATATTTGTCATCAAACAACCATGCACGGCGTCAACGCGTAGCATTTCGGTCGCTTGAGAGTGCACTCTGGTAATAATTTCTGTCGCAGGTTGAGAGTGCACTCTGGTAGATTTTGGCCTTCGAGGCTTTTCAATAGGTGATGTTATTTTAAAGATTTTGTCATCCTCTTTCTTTGAGCATTTGAAATACCAATAGTATGTACTAAATGGCCGTTGTTCGGACACTTTTAATTCAATGTTAAGATCTGTATTGGAAGAGTCAACAGCACTTGGAGTTGCCGTGTAGAACACGCTTGTTGGAATACTCAGATAACAGCGGCGAGCAGGAAATGCAGGAGCAAATTTATCTTCTGAAGCACGAAGTCTAATTGCTTTCTCGATATTATTCACAATGTTTGGAAGTTTGTACAAGGTCTCGGTATAGAGTTGTGAGTTTTGCACCCGGTCAATATCGGCTTTGGTCATATTTCTGAACTCAACCAACGAGAGAACATCGCCTGCTCTGTTTAACCTTTCACTGTCGTTGCCATTACTCATGAGCCAACTGTGCACCACTTCGTACGCATCATTTTCGGTACCGACGATGACATCTTCACGCGTCAGAATGCTTACCAATTGCTCAAGTGTTATTTTCATCCACGCTTCTTTTTTACG
The DNA here is from genome assembly GCF_039555335.1 of Amphiura filiformis. NCBI lineage: Eukaryota > Metazoa > Echinodermata > Ophiuroidea > Amphilepidida > Amphiuridae > Amphiura > Amphiura filiformis. The sequence goes on from NW_027305700.1 coordinate 43,789, forward strand.
CGCTGATAGCAAGTTGTAACTAAGTGTATCTAAACACCGCTGCAGGACACTAGTCATTTGCTTCTCTTCAGCAATGGAAAGCCATTTGAACGCTTGATCAATATTATCTTCTATCATTGTCACCAAGAATAATGTACAGTTCTTTGTCAAGCCATCCACCCCGTATTTGTCCGCCAATGTCACCAATGGTAGAACGTTCGTTTCGTTGATTAATACCACACCGTTATTTTTACCATAAATATAATCAATGAAAGTGTCAAACACGGCTTCACACTCGGGATTATCCTCTTGGAGATCAACCATCTTTTCATTGTTTTCTTTCCAATCACCCTGAAACATGCGGTCGAATACAGGACTCGCGGTAGAGAGAATAAGCTTATGGACCTGAAAGGATTTGCTGCCGACCCTCAGAGTGACATCTGCGTTTGCAGTATTGGTAAAAAGCTTGCTCATGTGGAATAAAATTGCTTGAGAAGAATCGACATAAGAATACATTCCACTTGCCGCTGCCATCTATGAATAAAGCATATTGAATGCAAAAATATGCGGATAATTTTAGATTCATAGTTTATTATTTTGATCATAGACTTTGAAGACAGGGTCTATGTTTTGATATAATTACTTGTTATGGTAAAAGTTGTGCCACCTCAGGGTGCGCCGAATTGACCAATTAAACATCGATTCTGCGTCCCCTACTAGCTTTTCAGCACAAGTAGTCAATAACTTATAACCAAAATTAATTAGTGGTATTGTGTAAATTTTTCCACGGTTGTTTGATGGATATAGAATTGGCTTCATTATTAACTAAATGCAAACTATAGATGGCGCTATTTATCCTAAATCATATTTCTTTATTTCCAAGGGTTAGGGGATTAATACTGCCATTAAAACAGCTGGAATAGGTGAAACAAGCAACAAGGAAATTTTATCAACATATTTTATCAACCAATAAAAGGAATTATTTGTATTAAAAAGCTTTGAGAGTAATTTCCAGTAACTAACTAGCGCCACCATTTTGTCATTATTAGATACATTTTATATCCGAAAAAGCTTTAAAAAATATAATATAAAAGTGAACAATTTTGTAAAAGAGAGGAAATTAAAGTTGAGAATGACTCAAAAGCATAGTGTATACCACTTTTAGCTGTTTATGCCTAAAAGTTGGTTGTACATGATGGGTTTTTTTTTGGGGGGGGGGGTAATGTACCCTTGGTTCCGGGCGCCACAACCCATAGCTACGCCACCTTTGTTCCATAACCATTAAGATATAGGACATTTTTTGTTTCTGCTATAGCACCCCCCCCCCCCCCGAATGAAATGTATTTAATTATGTTTGTACTCACTCAGGTAGCATTGTGTGCGAATTTTACATCCGAACTAAGTGCTATTCTTTTTTATGGGCATTTTAGTGTCTAAAATGGCCCAAAATGAGGGTTTTCAATATTGCCATCCATTTCTAATCGTCACCCCCATAGATTTTACATGTAAAATAAAAAGGCTCATAAAAATTTAATAGCACCTAGTTCGGATGTAAAATTCACACAAAATGCTTTTTGAGTGATTACAAAGATAATTAAATACTTTTCATCTGGAATTTTTTTAAATGTATTCCTTGTACATTGAAATTTGTCAATAAAATGTCCATTGGAAACAAAGGTGTCGGTCGGAATCCCTTTTAGCGCAACATGTCCATGATGATGATTATGATTAAAGCCATTGAAAGAGTTGACGAAGTGAGTAGCAATGTGAGTTGTTGAAGACAAATGTTACAGAAATTCTGTACAACGTTTATACCACCATAGACGCTTACCTTTATTTTTATGCTGGATCGTCAGCGAAAACAACCAAGGACTATGCTGAAATAATGTGGCACCCACTGCCATATGGAATGATTGTAGATACCGTTGTTATAATGATAATGATCGGGTGATCATTTATAATTAACACGAAGCTGAAGATACGGCGACGGGGGATGGAATCATTTATTTTAGCTATATCTAACAGAATCCAGTTGACAATGTCCATCCGCTGAGACAACCGCGCGCCAATTATGGTTTTGTTTTTAAAACATTGCCATGCAATTGTTTATCCAGCCGAATTAAGATTTTGGTAAGATTGGAAAACCCATCATGATTTGTCTCGTTTAATACCATGTGAAATATTGTGGTTGAAAAACGTTTCGTTTGGATTGTGTAAGCCAAAATGAGTTATTTTACAATATTCCCATGATCCCGAATCGCAATCAGTGTTGAGTTAGTAGATATTAGGGCTACCCAGGGATTCGTGATTTATAGGGAATTCTTAACGTATATTTCGAGTGTCTATGATTACGTCACACGTATATTTAGATAGATGTACCCGGTACCATGGCTGGAGATATATCATGACATGCTCAAAACAAAGAACAAATAGCGAAATCAAGTTCAGAGTACATATACGGCTGCTATCATAACAAAAACAATTTTATGATATTAAACTTTGGACATGTTGGACGCGATAAATATTTGACATTTCCATATTTAGTACGGACATATTTACGGTTTTCGTGCTCGCGAGAGCCGAGGAAGGATTTAGGGTTGGTATCGGTCCTTTGAGATAAAATAAGCTCCCGTGTTCCTTCCAAAGGTGTGGGATAACTCAAGAGAGGGAAAATATTCTGGCGTGATAATATTCATGATATTGTAGGCGCGATAAACTTGTAATGTAATGTAATGTAATGTAATGTAATGTAATGTAATGTAATGTAATGTAATGTAATGTAATGTAAATGTAATGTAACTTGTAATGTAATGTAATGTAATGTAATGTAATGTAATGTAATGTAATGTAACTTGTAATGTAATGTAATGTAATGTAATGTAACTTGTAATGTAATGTAATGTAATGTAATGTAATGTAATGTAATGTAATGTAACGCAATGCAATTATAATGTTAAGTAATGTATCATGTGATGTAATTTATGCCTAATATGTGGTGTACATTGTAGGCTAATATCAAAATGCAATATAGGCCTATCATTGTACATAAGGGACGCACCATTAGATATCAAGGGGGAATTTTTTTAACACCTCTGAGACTTTTTACTGTTCAGTGAAACATTTTTTTTTACTCCTCGTTGAGACTAATATTGGGAGGGGGTATCGCAAAGTGATGTATTTTCAACAGTTTGTTTTTGGATTTGTGAAACAAATTTTATTTTTACCACTTTTGTGTATTGTAGCACCTAAATTTAGCGAACAATAATTCATTTTAGGTCAAAATACGGCACAGCAAAATATCCTTCTAATATCAAATAATTTTGATTTTTGAAATAATACAAATTTTATGGCAAGTTTAAAAAAATTGATATATATATTTTTAATTTTTGATATTTAACAACTTTATAAATCTAATGATATGCACTTAAAGTGTTTGTAGCTGGGAGGAAAAAATGATCTTTAATTGGGGCACTTGGCTAACAAGATACCGAGAATAATACGCCTGGTAAGGTAAACGTCATCATCTCTGTAGACCATCAGCGCACATCTTGTTTGGTATGGACACTAAAATCTCGTAAACCTCACATCAATGCAAGATACCGTATTACCGAAGAGGTTATATTATAAATTACCTAAAGCCTACGCCCGTATTCACACCAAGCGACAATATTATGTTTATTTGTGTTTAATCTTAAACTACAAACTTACAAATTAAATAACAATCTGTAATAACGATATACATGTAAGATGGAAGATGGCATAAATGTCTAACAGGTACAGGTGAATCGGGAATTATGATTAATTACCATACTGAGGATGGAAATAGAAATGGTTTTCTTCTACATTTTAAAGGGGGTCTACGGCAATCATAACATTATGCCTTATATGTTAGAAAAATAATTATCAAGCACGAATCACATTGTTTTATTTAAAACAAACTCATAGTGACCATAAAAACGAATAAAAACAGTCGGCTCTCAACACGCGATATTCAAAATTCCCGCGCCGAAATTGTCTAAGTGCAATGACGTAATAGTTATTTGTGTTCAATTGTCGTCAGCCTTCATTGTATTACTGGGACGTCATTGCACTCGGCGCCCGGGAATTTTGAATATCGCATGGTTGAGAAACGGATGTTTTTATTCGTTTTTATGGTCACTATGAGTTTGTTTTAATTAAAACCATGTGATTCGTGCTTGATAATTATTTTTCTAACATATAAGGAATAATGTTGTGATTGCCGGAGACTTCCTTTAATTCATGATGACCAAATACGCCAACTGAAGTGAGATTCACATGTTGACTTGTTTTATACCATGCCAACATAGTGGTTGAATAAACAACTAAGACCTTAATAAACAAGAACACTTTCATGCGTAGCCCATAATAATAGTTTGACAATTATGTGTTTTCGCAAATTCAATGTTCGAATCAACTAAAATTTTGGAAATAAGATTTTTTGTGCTTTGAACCATGCCCTAAATCCTCTTTCTTTCTATACACCACATATGATTATTGGTTGAGCAGTTTTGCTCTGATTTTATTTTTGAAATGACGTTCCAATTTTACTTTAACTTCTACGTCAACTTAATTAATAGAATATTGTGTCGAGTCCCTTTTGCTGATTTTGGCAGTGACAAAATATCACGGGCAACTTTCCCGGGCTAATGGTACGAGGGCCCGTCTTATTCCAGACACTGCAGATTATAAAAACATCAGTATACTTCGACTATATTTATAAATACGTATTTACGCACGTGACCACCTCTGTGCTGCCATAACAGCTTGTAGACAGGCAGTCTCGAAGTGACCTTCTACATTGCTGGTGGTCTTCCTGTGCATTTGAATGCAAAGCGGTAAACAATGCGAGACTGCAGCAAAATTGTCTATTTCGTTCAACTTTGTGATTATGCTGTAAACGTTTCAGTCGATAAATATTTATTCCGTCAACAAATACTTTCAAAATGTGTTTTTTTTTCTTCTTGATAACATATTACAAATTCGGAATCCCCGAATGGTGTAATAATTTTGAAATTCAATTAATACTTAAATTTGATGATATTTTTTCTACAGAGTTCCTATCTATTTCAATGGTATGGCATGAGGATTTGGTCACCCTTGCTAGTCTTGGTATACCGTGCCCATGGTCACGTGCGTATTTCAAAATATAGTCGAAGCATACTATACCTGGTTGACCTGTCCAGAGAATTATTAGAATATGAACATGATGAATGCTGGACAGCATGTCAAATTAATTAGTTCCGCAACTCAATATACCGTGGGTAAACAGTTTAAAGACGTGTAATAGGTGTGCAACTTTCAGAATTTTGAGTCAATGTATTGTTAATAGATTATAGAAATAAATTAACAGTAATTCTATTACCCCCGCGACCCATTATTCATAATCGCGCACTGTGATTTGTTGAAACGCGTCACGTGAAAGATCATTAATTAGCAATAAAGTGGCTAGGGCAACGAACTTTATCACTTACGCTTTGGCTACGCGTAGGCGCTCCACATTGAGGTAAACAACTTGAACTATTTGGGCAAAAAATTTTCTCTTTAAATCGCACTATTTTGTGGTAATAGAATAGAAATAAAGGGTGCAGCATTATCCTTTACACGCAAATATGTGTCCTCGGCAGTAAAAACGTTTAAATAATGTTAAATATTATTTACGTTTTTACTGCCTCGGGCACATTATTTGCGTGTGTAAATGATAATTCATTACCCATTATTTCTTAATTAATGATCATTCGGAAGCAATTGTTCAACTGACGTGTACTGATTTCAATCCCTAATCACTGAATCACATTCGCAATTTATTTTGTAGTAGATTTTTGCAACAGCAGGTTGTTGACAATTTGCGCAAGGTATGGGATCAAATTCAATCAAGACATCGCGATCTCTTAAAGGCATTTTGAGAGCAGGCGTACTGGCTTGGAGCAGAAAATGTTGTATGATGCCGGATGAGCCTACCACAATGATCACGGCGTCAACGCGTCGGATTTCTGTCGCTTGGTGCATTCTGATCACTTTTGGCTCTCGAGGCTTTTCTATTGGTAGTGCTATTTTAAAGATTTTCTCATCGTTTTTCTTAAAGCATTTGAGATGCCAATAGTATGTACTTAACGGTTGTTGTTCGGATACTTCTAATTTTATGTTTACTGTATTGGAAGAGTAAGAAGCACTTCTGGCTGCTGTATTTAGCTGTTGATAGAACACGCTTCCTGGAGTACTCAGATAACAGCGGCGAGCAGAAAATGCAGGTGTAAATGTACCTTCTAAAGCGCGAAGTCTGATTGCGCCTTCGATATTGCTCTCAATTTTTGGAAGTTTCGACAAGGTCTCTGTATAGAGTTGTGAGTTAGTCACCTTGTCCAGCTCGTCTCTGTTCATATTTCTGAACTCTATCAAAGAAAGAACATCGCCTGCTGTGTTCGAGCTATCGTTTTCGTTGCATTTTCCAATTACCCACTTCTGCACTCCTTCGTATACATCATACTCGGTAGAAACGATGACATCCTCACGCTGCAGAATGCTAACCAACTGCTCAAGAGTTAGTTTTGCCCATGCATCTGTGTCAGCAGCCCTTTTGAAGTTGTAACAAAGTGTATCAAAACACCGCTGGAGGACACTTGTCAATTCCTTCTCTTCAGCAATGGGAAGCCATTTGAACGCTTGATCAATGCTATCTTCTATCATTGTCACCAAGAATAATGTACAGTTCTTTGTCAAGCCATCCACTCCGTATTTGTCCGCTAAAGTAATCAATGGTAGCACGTTCTTGTCATTGATTGACACCACGCCGTTGTTTTTACCATAGATGAAATCTAGGAAAGTATCAAATACAGCTTCACACTCCGGATGGTCTTCCTGAAGTTCGACTGCCTTGGCTTCGTTTTCTTTCCAATTGCCGTGAAACATGCGGTTGAATACAGGACTCGCTGCGGATAGAATAAGCTTATGGACCTGGAAGGATTTGCTGCCAATCTTCAGAGTGACATCTGTGTTAGCAGAATCGGTTCTAAGCTTGCTTATATGTGAGAAGATCGCTTGAGAACAATCAACATTTGAGGAAACACCTGCTTGTGCTATCTGTAAAATAAAGAATATATGCAAAAATGTGAGAATGGATCAACTCGTAAAATCACTCTCAAAACATAAGTGATCTCTATGTGCTAAAAACATTGATGTTTCAGATAGCTTAGGGTAGGATCTTATTTGAAGCAGCTCATCCTCCTGAGCATTTTGACACCTTTCAAAAAATCGGTTGAAAAATGAGTTGATGTTGCCGGTCAAAAAGGACGTGGGGTAATAACAACGCCTCGAATGGGATACCCTCGCCACAAGACGACTACTCAACCACAGGGCACTATGTTTTTTCAAAACTCACCATGGACTTGTGAACATCCCCTTCTGGACTAGTTATACCATCATTTTGTATGGGGAGAGCAACCAACACCCTGAGTTACCATGGTTACCAACCCATTCAGTCGAGAGTAAACCCACACAGATACTCCTTTTTTGTTAGCACCATCCCAATCTGGAACAGACTGCTACAACCAACAACCAGTCATTGCAGCAACAACAGTCGGCCACTTCCTATCCCGGACACTACCAACCTTCAAAGATATGGCTATACAGATACACCAACTCACCAATCATTGTAGCCTGTCGGTCTTCGATTTTTACTTGCACGTTGCACGGCCTTTTCTAGTTGAAATCCATACACACCCATTATCAAAGACATAACCTTAATCTTGCATACCATATGTGACTTACCCTTTCTTTTTCTGCTACTGCTTTTTTGTGTAGTTCCTTCAGCTTGGCTAAATCATACTGTTGGCTTACATTTAAAAAACCTCTGCTTTCCAGCGCCTGTGCAAAAACAAACAGAATTATACATGAAACATAAATCCATGACATTTGAAAAAACAATATTGTAAGCATGTAATTCTAAAGTTGGGGTGTGGTGTGTTCTGCTGGTGCATTATTTGGCAGTGTTTGTGCTTTGAATTTGGAGAGTTCAATGTTGTGGGTTGCCACCCACACCCGAGTTGAAAGAGTTATCCGGGAGTTATATTTGGTAAAACTTGGGATGTGGTTTGTTATATTGATGTCTTGTGGTATACATTGAAGTGAGGGAGGGTCATTTGGAGAGTTAAAATATGGAGAGTTATCACCTTCTGCATTTTGGAAGAGTTGTTACATTGGGATGGTGTTTGTAAACATGAAACTCTTCCAATATGCTAAAAGTGACAACTCTACATATTGAACTCTCCAAATTACCATACTCACTTCAAAATAGAAACCTTCCCATCACATTGATATAAGACACCACATCCCAACTTTACAAACAAAATATTTCCAATATGCTCAAGGTCACAGCTAGCTAGCCATAATGATTTTATGCTGATTTCAACATGTATCGATCGACTTTTAGCGTGACTATGCATTAACAATAGAAGCTGGTCAGTAGCGTAGGCGTACTAAGTAAAATAGGCTGTCAAGCAGATGAAGCAGTTACCGATTTAATGGCGGAACACTTTTGTCTTGAACAAAAGGTATCTCTCGATGAATACCGTAGCTTGTCGGCAATTCATATCGGCACAAAAGAACAATGCGTTATCTAATCTATTCTGACTCGATGATTGACACGCTGTTTTCGCAGGTTTGAGTTGCTATTACTTACTGTTATAGATGTCTCTATGTCTTTGATGGTTTCCTGTAGTGTTCTTCTTGGCGGTGGTGTTGGAACTGGAACAGCAGGCACAGGGTTATTCCCTCCACCATTCATTCTAACAATGGAAATTTACACCTGCAGTGGGGGAAAAAACAAGTAGACCATAGTATCAATTATGCGGCTCGTAAAATGCTTCCCCACCAGAAGGATGGTCCTTGAGCTTTTGTGATTCTTAAAGAAAGAAAAAAATCAACATATTTGCAAATGACCTCAAGTGACCCCTGTAGTATGTGTCTCTTTACATGCAGTTAATTATAGGCCTACAAGATTACGAAGAGGCAAACAAAGTTAAATAATTAAATTAAATTAAATTACTCAGGGCACACCACAAAAGCAAAATGAAAATAGATAATCTAATGTGCCTAGTTCGATTTCTACGTAACCAGCAAACACAAATATATTACAGAAAACGTTAAATGTCGGGTTAAAGGGTATGTGAAGGTCAAGGGTATAAAAGGTTATAACATTCAAAAAAACATTTTGTTCAAAACTTGCTGCACTGAAAACATTCAAACATAATAGACTATGAGTACACAACATGTTTGCCAAATGATATTTTACTATAGCATTTCGAATTTTGGTTTTAAATGTTGTTGTATTTTTTTTCAGTATAACACGTTTTAAAAATGTGTTTTCATGATTTTTATATAAACAGACATTGATGTTATCAAAATGTTTAAAGTAAAACATGTCAGGCTCTAATTGTCGGACTCTAATTGTTCTATTTGGATACTTTGATTCGCTTTCACCCTCTAGAGGGCATACTAACTAGTTTTCGACTAATATGCAGCATGCGGTTGGCGTTCCCGTATCACGTAAATTTCGCAATCTCTCTAGTTTCCCTTTTGAACGTCAACCCGACCAGAGAATGCCTTGTATCGCTTAAAAGGGCATTTCGTGATCCACAGCCTCATTCCCCCACTTTTCTCAAAAAAAGTTGAGATTTTTATATCACTGGAAACCTCTGGCTACATAATGTTAATGTACAAAATATTTCTTGCAGATTAATTCGTTTAGCAAAGATATCGTGAAATTTGAATTTCGTTCTGGTGCACCAGAACGAAATTACAACGCATTGTCTATGGAGCAGTGTAACGCAAAATCGGAATCAACTGAAATTTTGGGAATAGGTTTTTTTCGTGGATATCTAATGAAAAATGTCATAAATAGAGGATGCTAGGATCACGAAATACTCCTTTAAATCATTTTATTCATTTAATCTAGAGGTAACATACTCGCGGAAATTGTGCCAAAGAGCAGTCTCTTCCCTGTGTGTACCTCTTTTAGTCTTCTTTTATCTTTTCTTGTCATGCCATGATGCCAGCGCGCATGTAACACTCCTGACCATATGGGAGAAGAAAATAAAATTGGGCATATTATTTTTTACATGACGGCTATGACATTACAATGCCATGAAAACCCATAACTAACTAACTAACTAACTAACTAACTAACTAACTAACTAACTAACTAACTAACTAACTAACTAACTAACTAACGTAACTAACTAACTAACTAACTAACTAACTAACTAACTAACTAAATAAATAACTAAATAAATAAATAAATAAATAAATAAATAGATAAATAGATAAATAGATAAATAGATAAATAAATAAATAAATAAATAAATAAATAAATAAATAAATAAATAAATAAATAAATAAATAAATAAATAAATAAGCATGGTTTATTTGATTCAGTGGTTCATGTAGATTGGATTTTACTTCAAACAACAAAATAGAAATGAACTTCTCACGAAATGAAGTAAGGCCTCGTACTATTCCTGTAAAATATATTTTATCTTATAATCATGCTTACCTTTGGGCAATATAGTTGTGCTCGAAATACGTTTTTTTCCAGAGGCTTCCCGATAGTTCACGTAGACTCGGACTTGAAAGTTGACATGCACATCACATGCAGTACCGGTACCGTTAGTATACTGTAACTGTGTGTCTGTAGACTGTAGGCGCTAGGCCTTGGGTATAGTTAAATTAGAGCACAAAACGTTCAAACCTGATTCATCGCCTATTGTTATTATAATTTCAGGTCCAGTTCAAGTGGGATTATTTGTCCTTGATGACAGGAGCCTTGTGTCAATTATAGATTGTGGCCAGTTGACTTGCCCATAGATGAATACCCATAACCCATATTGATTGTCATTAAGGGCTGGGGTATGAGCGACCTTGAAGTTCCGGTATCTGGAGAGGGGAAGCAATGAGTTACCCCAAATCACAGCGGCAGGTAGTGACTGGGCCGCCGAGTGCTAATATATATTTATTTTGGAAGGTTCGTGTTTGTTTTAAATTTTGGGGCGTTTTTCCAAAATTTGATATTTTTGGTCATATTTCAAAAGCGACATGCCAAAGACAACTCTTTGGGCACATAGTTTGTTATTGTTGTTATTGCAGTTCTTTTCCACATACCTACGTTAACATTCGATTGAGTGATTTACTAATATTATATATTTTATGACTGCAATTTGGCGTTTTCAATGCGTTTTACACGTATCATGAAATTAACGCAAATATCTAGTCACGCTGCTTTTAGAAATTTTACCTGATCGTCGGCTTTTGCAGGCAACAGAATGCAGATTGGCTCACGATAGATGTCGTATTCCTCTATGTGGTTCACTCATTGATAAAATGAGTTTGCATTCCTTGTAACAACACACACATTGCCGTCTGGAAACCGGGTCTGGTACTGATTTTGGGACAGCCAATAGACTTCAGCGCCGTATCAAATCTCATAAAAACCACACGACTGACGACTATGTGTTTATGTTTCCCGCACGAAAGCTTGTGTCTACATCTATTACTATACTTCTTTGGAAACGTTGACCTTTGACCATTCTTTGTATAACGCCCTGATATGACCTTGATATGTTCGCTTGATTGGGTACGTTATAGCATCCATTTCATTGAGGTGTTAGGACTTGGTCAGTACTATACTTGCAGGGATACAATAGTTTAACATGGTGTGTGAGCATGGTGAAAGACTCATTATTGATTAGGCGCGGACATATTAAAGGCACAGGTCCTTTGCGTGTATAGCAGAAAATTATAATAGAATGTGTGAATAGAATGTTTGGAATTTTGCAACTAAAATACTAACTGCATTCTGCATTATGTATTTATTTATTTATTTAGGCCTATGCCTATATATTTATTTACTGACTTATTTATTTATTTTATTTATTTGGTATATTAGTTAGTAGGCCTAGTTAGTAATATTCCATGATAGGCCTACGTCGGTTTATTATTGATTGTTGATAACTTGACAACTTGATTGATTGATCGATTGATAGTCATTTCACATTATATTCCTAGTTTATAAGGCCAATTTGAATAACATCGTACATTAGATAAATAGACCTATCAGTATTGATTTATTCTATTCAGCAATATCAAGGATTACTATCAAACTTCTCATAGCTGATTGTAAGTTGGCTCAGTGGTAACGCAGTAGGTTTTACAACACCGAGGTCCCGGGTTCGATTCCCACCTCTGCCTATTTTTTGCAAGGCTGAGAAAAAAATGAAATTTCTGGACTGCAAACTTATTTGGCGCGCGATCTGAGCTGGTCCTTTTCTGGTGGCTGTGTCTGTTACAGGCACACTCCCTCTGCATCCAAACCAGGTTCACGCTCATTACACCTCCCTTAAGGGCATTGTAACATGTGGTTTGTTACAGCAGAGAAGATGAGATAGCAGAGAAGATGAGAATTCTCATCTTCTCTGGTTACTGTCATTTCGTTAGATGTAGGCTAAAGTAAAACTAAATCAAATAAAGTACTGTAAGTATAAAAAATAAAATAACAAAAAAATAAATAAATACTAGGTCTATATTAAAATAAATTACAAATAAATAAATACTTAGTAAATAACTACCGTAAAATGGGGTAACTTTGGGCACTTTTCAGAGTTTTTAAACCACTGCTTACAAACAAAACCAATTATATTTCTAATTATCTCTTTTTGACATTAGGGTCCCCTTCTACACCTTGAAGTTGAAAAAGATTTTTTAATAATTTTGTAAGGGTACCCTAGGGGTTACAAATAGCCTGTCCAAAGTTACCCCGCATTTGGGGCAACTTTGATCAGAGTATTGCATTCCATGATGAAAAAAAAATTCAAAAAATTGATCTTCGCTGTATATGGGCAAGTTTTTTTTTTTTTTGTTTCATTGACCCCTTGCAAAATTAATCAAGCACACATCCTTGCTCACAAATATTGATTTTTATTTTTTCTGAAAAAAAATGTAAAAAGTTCTCATTTTTGGTCATATTTCTCTGAGACGATTTTCGTCTCAGATATTTCTTAACAAATTGACATCATATATGACTAAAAACAATATTGCTGTTCGAAAATATGATCATTTAAAAAAACATATTTGACCGACCAAAGTGACCGAAGTTACCCCATTTTACGGTACTACTGCTACTATTACCTCTAGGCCTTAGATAAAAGATTAAAATAAATTTATAAATGAAATAAGTACCAGGTATGAAAATCAAGTAAATTTATAAACAAATAAATAAACAAATAAATAAATAAATAAATAAATAAATAAATAAATAAATAAATAAATAATTATTTTTGAATAGATTTAAATAAATCAATTTATAAATAAATAAATAAATTTAATGCAGTTACATTCAGATTCAGTTAAATTAATTCACATAATAATATGATCCCAATTTATGGATAAAATGATAGATTACAATTATTGAGATGATAAAATTTATTGGACAATAATTAATAATATAAAATACTATAGAAATGATAACTATTGATAATAAGAATAATTCTATATAAGTAATAATAATCATAAACAAACAACTTGAAACAAACCCACTGTAATTTTTAATTAAATAAATAAATAATTAGAATTAGTTAAATAAATAAATATTAAAATAATAAAATTGAAATGTATTTAATTCTCATCTTCTCTGGTTCTACTACCATGAAGGACATACAAACTTCAATAACTTTTTACAAACTTAATCATTTTTCTAACTTTAATCACTCTTTGCTAACTTCAAGCACTTTTTGCAAATTATTTAATTTCAAACACTTATCGCACTTCAATTATTTTCGATAACTTCAAACAGGGTTTGAAGTTAACGAAAAAAAGGGGGTTTGAAGTTAGGGTAAAAAAAGGGTTTAAAGTTAGCGAAAGTGTTTGAAGTTAGCGAAAATGATTGTTGAAGTGAGTGAAAAGTGTTTGATGTTAGTTAATAGTGTTTGAAGTTAGCGAAAATGATTGAAGTTATAACCAAAAATGTTTGCAGTTAGCAAAAAATGTTTGAAGTCAGCAAAAGTGATTGAAGTCATTGCAAAAAGTGATTGAAGTTTGCAAAAAGTGATTGAAGTTTGCAAAAAATGATTGAAGTCTGCAAAAATTGATTGAAGTTTGCAAAACTTGGTTACATTTTGCAACAAGTGATTGGAGTTTGATGGAGTGAAGTTCTGAGTTCTCCATGCCAGTTCATAGAACAGCGCCATCACTATATGATTTTATCTATCTGAAAGGCAGGGCTGAAAGGGATTTTAGAACCAATTACTAGAAATTGATAAAGAATGAGCTGGCAATCATGTAAACACAAGAAAATGGACGGAAGTATACAATTTGCACAGAAAATGGATTGATAATGTGAAAAGAATGTTCTTTGTGTCTGGGCTGAAAGTACCGTATTGATTTCGGGGATTATAATTAAAGTAATTATCTGCAAGATGTTACCAATCAGCGGTGTATGATAAAGTAACCAAGCAGCGTGTGGTTGGAAAGGAATGATCAAGTCATCAGTAAGCTTACCAAAAATACCACACTTTTTACAATCACTGACACCACTGTCTGTGCCTGTGCAGCTGTGTGACTCCGTAGACTTTTTTTGTGTTCAGCGGATACACCAAACCACTAGTAATCTATCCTTGAGTCGACTGACGATCACACAGATGTATCTACTCATTTATTGTTGGGTAAATTGCATGTTTTGGTAAGTGTACACACTTTTAAAATACAATAATAATCTACTCTAGGTTCCAGAGCAGAGAGAGTGAAAATAAGTACAGATTGTCTGTACGCAGTGTGATAATACTCATACATACAAGGGAGGCACTAATATTAGGAAGAAGAAGAAGAACACAAGTTTGTTCAAATCCGCACATGTATGTACTGCATATATATCTGTTTGCAGTAAAATATTTAATTGAATGACATGATGATTGAACACAACTGCAACAGTGAGTGGATGACGATTTTCCGTGTATAGAATGAATGTCTAATCAAATTAAAGTGTAATGCTGGTTTCATACTACCCTGCCGCTTGCCGCTGAGCGGCGTGGCGCACACGTATTGCAGACAAACGGACACAATCAAGGCATGTCATTGGTTGAAACGCCCTGCCGCTTGCCGCAGAGGCAGGAAAGTAGGCCTATGCTGGAGGCTTTTAAAGTAAGGTCATATATCGTGGACTTTTCGCTGCTCATAAAAATCACTCAAAAATCATTTTTTTAAATTTCTTTGGACAAAAGCTGATGCGTAGAATAAGTTGAGCAATCACAGTCTAGACTATGACATACATCAGTGACACAGGTACAGGTACGGGAGTATAGCTACAACTTGAGAACAAGTCCTCAAACGTTCGAAATTTGTAGTTACTACATTTTTTTGTACAACTAGAACTCAAGGACTCTACCTTCAAATTTGCACACAATTTTATTTAAGGTTACGCATTTGATGCTAAAATATGCTGGATTGCTGGTCTACCGAAAAAACGATAGCAGCCTACAAGAAGGCTGCTATCTTTTTCGGTAGACCAGCATTTACATATTTTGCAATCTCCTGTTATTTGTTTTGCTGATAATGCTTAAATTTGGATGAAATTTCAATTTTCACAGAAATGGTTGGGCACAATGTAATTTGAAATTGAATTGAAGTGCAATTTTAACAACAATTTTATGCGATTACCCATTGTGATCGGCTGCATGTAAAGCCATGATTTCTCTGTGTTACAAAATTTAAAATCTGTGTTACGGTATATATATTGGACTATTTCCATGCTCTCTCCGCCGCAATCTGAGGAAATGCTCCCCCCAGGTCAAGGAACAGGCCTACAAGACATGTTCGTCCTACACTGGAATACCGTACTCATCTACGGTGTGGGATCCACATACGCAGGACCTGATTGCCCAGATTTACATGGTCCAACGGCGTGCTGCTAGGTTTGTGATGGCCGACTACAATGTACAACCAACAGATGAGCAGTGTAATACAGAGGCAACAAAGTGTACAATGGCAGACACTGTATGAACGTAGGGCCCACAGCAAAGGATTGTGCATGGTCTTGCCACCATTCATGCTGCTCTACCTTACCTGTTGAGTGTTCCCTTTTAATATAAATGGTTGATTCATCATCATCATCAGTCAGCTGCGGAGCAGGCGACTACATGTACAAGCTTTCTCCAACTGTTGCGATCTTGGGCAAGCGAAACAATTTTGTTTGGCTGCAGCATCCCTTCAGTATCTCCCAGGAGGTGCTGTACATACTGTAAGTACAGTGTTCGCGGCCGTCCCGGTTTCCTCTTCCCATGTGGTGGAATATAAAGGGCATATTCTTTCACAGGCTCGTCATCTTCAAGACGCAGTATATGGCCGAGAAATATGAGTTGATGAATCTTGACTCTGGCAACCAGTGGAGTGGTGTTGGTCAGATTGTAGATGGTTTCATTTGGGATCCGATCCACACACTTGATGTTTAAAACATGACTCTGTAGCAAGATGTTGCAAAGGCATTGATCTTGTTTTCCATGTCCTTGGTGATTACCCATGACTCGCACCCGTACAGAAGGATAGTGACACAAGTTGGTTGATTACTGCTAAATAATCACTGTTTAATTTTGCAAATCAACACAAAAAAGTTAGACATTTAACATAGTTTTTCACTTCACTTCACATCATGGATTTTTAGCGGCATGTTACATATTTCCAAAATTTACACGGTGTCATGCTTGAACAGTAATTTTTTTTTTTTTAAAGTTTTTATTTTTTTCGGTTTTGTAGTGTCCCTGGACCTAGACCTAGGATCATTCATGGTTGACCTAAAAAAAAAAAAATTCAAATTCAATGCATTTTGAAATCATTAATAGACTATGACATGAATACAAATTATCAATTTTCATATTAAAAATACAAAACATCTTGGATTTTTTTGTTGTTTTTTAGGTCAACCATGAATGATCCTAGCATTTAGGTCTAGGTCCAGGGACACTACAAAACTGAAAAAATTAAAAATTAAAAAAAAATTTAAAAATGTAATCTCGGCGGTACCCGCTAGCCCGCCAAAATGCCAGCCTTAGTAAATTTGTGGCTACAAATATATAATTACTCGATTTCGCGGTTCTCGACTTCTCGTGATAGGCCTATTTCCAATTACTCAACACCTGTTTACCCATATACCTGCCCTGACCTTTTAAACTACTATGAAATGCGTTTCTCAATGATCACTTGACCCAACTTGACACAACTTTTAATCAACTCTGTTTGTTTAGTAGCTGTGATGCTTACTTCGGTAGTTTAGTACCCATATTCTGGAAACCCATCAATCGCCTCTTCCAAGCCCTGTCCTGCTACCACATTAGAAGACCCGAAATTAGTATCTGGACGTGAATATAGGCCGTTACTAATGAAATAAATCGGGAGAAACATGAACGCAAACGCGGTTATAGGCCTTATAGAACTGATTATTTTTATGTTTAAATAAACCATTCTGGAGGCCCCGGAAATATGTTCTGCTGAAATAGGCCTATACATGTGTTCCGTATTGAAATATGTGTTGAAAATAGGCCTAATGGTCCAATGAGATGCACCTGTTAGTCACACTGTAGTGCTTTCCGATGTGCGCACTGTACTCCGCGCACAATGATGGGGGGCACTGGGTATGATGGGGGTGCAAGTCATTTTGCGGCAATTTTCCTATGGGATTTTCTAAATTGTATCTACATTTGTTGTCTCAACAAAAACAAAATCAAATTTTGATATTGATCAGTTTTAGATTGTACAATAATGATCACCATATGTTCATGATACAAATCAATATGAAATTGATAGTACTTCAAGTTCAATTTATTTTCCACAAGTACCGCCGTACCGGTATAATCATGGACATACATTGAACTAATTTAGTAAGGCCATGGCCCATGGTACACATGTACATCTAGATGTCAAAAACATTCAGCAAGATCATATGTCTGTAAAGACTGAGTGCTCATTGTATTGTGTTGTTATACATGTAGTCATGTACACATAACATTTGTACAATGCAACTTGAATCATTCTATAATTGTACCTGTAGGCACGTCTACATATGTACAAGAATAATCTTTTTCAAATCAGTTGTAATTATCACGAGAAAAACAGATCTTTTGGTGACTATTCACACTTTTAAAAAGTAATAAAAATGGTTTAAAAAAAAGCTTTAACTTCACGCAGCAGTCAGTTACCATGGTAAATTTTCATTATGCATTTCCACATGACAGAATTTAAAGCATTAAAATTGAATTAAGTATCAGTAGGGACAAAACATATAGTTCCAATTCACCTCCACACTGAATATTGTGTAGCAGATTTGTAATGGGTGGAGGAGACTGTCTTTGACATAAATTAGTAAACGTAAGACAAAATGATAAAACCAAAGTCATCAATGGTATTTCGTTGCAATTAGGCCTAAAAATTGTTTGATTTGCGTAACATAAAAAAACAATAGTGTAGGTAGGGATTTTTTTTTTACTTTTAAAACTTTTTAAATTAAATTTAAAATTTTTTTAAACTTTTTTTTTTTTTAAAAAAAAAAGACAAGGTCTAACCTATTTTTTTTTAGGGTTGGTCGGGTTATGCCAATCAAACAATTTTTTAAGGCCGTACATTGTACATAGCCCGTAAATTCAAATTTTTAATATAAAAACCATGCAACAAAACAATTAAGGTTCATGAACAGATCAGACAGCAACAACTTCCTATTGCTGTAGAGTTTAACTTCCTTATTGTTGTTGAATGACATGGTGTTATCCTTTAAAATGTAGCAAACAAATGAAATTATGCAACCTGTTTTGCCAAAGCTAGATAGGCCTAAGATTATGACAGTCAGTGTCAATTACTTTGTCATTTCAAAGGATCAAAATGCATTGAAATGATACGACATTTTCTCAAATTTATTTCATATATAGTTGCCCACCTAGAGCTACTACTTTAAAAAAAGAGGTAATTAGAGTACCATACTCAATAAGTTTCAATAGAATACCCCGATGGAGTAAACATTTGTTGGGAACCCTCTTTCTATTGATTCCGTCCAACATTTTTTAAAGCGATGAATACTTCTTTCCCCTTTTGCTTTCTTTTTTCTTTCTTTTTTTCTTTTTTTTTCCCTTTTCGCCGTTTCTTTCTTTGCCTCTTCTTTCAATTTTCTATGAAACCTACTGGCTACATTATATACCACAGACACTTATTTCTTTGTTGGTTGTTTTAGTTTGAAAAATGGCTATTCACTATGTGAGATTCTTACATTGTTTTGTGGGCAATTTTGTTTTCCAATATTTTCTTGACATTGCAAAAAAAAAAGCAATTTTGTTTTCTACTATTTTTCTTGGCATGGCAGAAAGAAACAAAACAAAACAAAACAAAGAGGAAGAAATTATTTACATTTAAAAATGGTAATGCACAAATAGCATTGATTCTGTAATACATTGAACACATTGAACATATATGTTTGCTTCAATCTTTATGCGCATAATTATCCTAATTGCATTTTGTGTATTCAATAAAAAATCTCATTATTTGCAAATTATGATTAGGTAATATGCATAAATACACGTATGACATGTTTGGACACTGTTGGGAAAGTCAATAATATTCATTCATTGCAGGTTGTGCAGGCACAAATATTAACCATGACATAGCAACTAAGTACATGTAGAAGCAAAATGATCCAGGTTTAATTGTGGTGTCTTTATTTCTTGTTTGTATTTTTCAGAGAACTCCATTGCCTGTATAAGCAACAACCATGTCGGGGGTCCTCTGCTTCGTCAGCCAAGATGGCCCTTTTGCAGATGACGCGGCGGAAAACGAAGTGTCCTTCTCATCGCAAGAAGACGCAAATGCAACTTTCGTGTATAGAAATGAACAAGAACTGGACCAAATAGCAAGCAGAATGGATCAATCCACATTACAAAATTCGCAAAACATGGCCAGAGCAACGACTCAATCTGCAAGCAGCATGCCGACCGGGGGAGGTATACCAATTCCTCACATACAAGAAACACTGAAACCTACTCATCTTGGAATAGGACCTTTTTGGATGTTTCTAGGCAGAGTTTTCAACAGTACTATTTTTAGTATGGTTTTGATAGGTGTTACAGTGTCCGTATCACTAGCTTTGGGTGGTATCAGCGTCTTTGTAGTGAAACCATCGCCATACTTTGACAAATCACTCGACGCATTTCAAATTCCGAATCACGTATCGACAGAAAGACTAGACGCCTTTAATCTTGCCAAAGAAGATTCGTATCTGAGGAGAATTATGAAACGGAGTACCACCAGCGACGACAATGAAGTTGATGCAAAAAAGTACTTGACAGAAAGGGATGATGCAATACTTAATAACGATGCAATAAATTACGATGAAATACAACATATACGCGACACTAATTTATTAGGAAATAACAAGTACAACAATAAACTATTTAAAAATTATGAGAATATTGTCAACGCACCACCAGTTAATGGTATTCATGATATGGAAAAAGGGGTGCCAAAATCACAACCCCTGAGTAGACATAGGAGAAGCATTCCGATTCGTAGATATCGCACAACTTCGTGGAAGTTTCAGCTCGTCTACATAGCACAGGGTAAAGGTGATCCGAATATCTTCACGAAAGAACGTTTGGAAACAATACACGACGTGGAGATGAGCATAATGAATCACGAAGGGTTCACACGATTCTGTGCGCGTAATCCGGATTCGTATCGTGACCCTGCTTTGGATGTGTACAACTATTGTCTACCGCCAAATTCACTGATGACGTACTTCTATCCATCGAAAGTTGGGAACAAGGTAAGATTTGTTCGTTTGTTAAGGTTGTCAAAATTAAGGTCGCTACAGACTCTGTGTATTCGTCGTAGAATGTTTGATGTAACATATCTGCATTATTTTACTCTATTCCCCTTTCCATTTCCAGTAATATTTTTAAGTTCTAACGAATATTTGATAACGTAAAATCGATAATGTGTTACATAGAACATCTGGTAGAAATATATTATCGATTTTATGTCATCAAACATTCGTTAGAACTTAAACATTACAAGAAATAGAACTGGAATAGATTAAATAACATAGATATGTCATATCAAATAATTATTCTATGTCGAATAAAAAGTCTGTCTGTAAAGTTCTTTAGATCTATGTAAGATGTAAGATACAGGGTGTATCAAAATGATTGGTACCGACGACTTCTCATTTTTGCAGTACTATTTTTTGTACCAGTTTGAGGTTAATTGTTGCAAGATTTATCTCTAAGAATTTCAGATCATAAAGATAGCACAATCTGTTCAGAAGTTACATGATTCTAAAACTGCAACTATAAATGCAACTATAATCCAACTACAATTATAATTGATTATAAAATGTGATTTACTCAAGGAAAATAGGTGTTTTTACACTTTTTATCGTAACGCTGGATCCATAGCGCACCATTTCAAAGCTCTATTTTACTACAAATACCTTGTGAGAATGATATGTCGAAAATCTTGGAAATGTTTTATTTTTCCCTTGCCTATTTCTTCATTCATGATGTACATGTTCTAATCAATATTTATTGGTTGAGAGTAATGTCTAAGCTGTAATAACTTAAAGCCGCAATACCTTTAAAATAATTCAAGCAGTGAACCTATTCATCTTGGGGTGTGTACATGTAAAAGTAAAACCATGATTACGTCGATCTTCGTTTTTCTGACAATAGCTCCCAGATGCATCAACCTATTATCTTCAGATTACTAGATCAATAAGTTAACATATGCCCCTTTCGAATTCTATACTGCGCAAGAAAGTATCCTTACACTTGGAAAAATAATCACAATTTCAAAACTGAACCATATTGGGTTAAATTTCTTTTTGTAATAGATGCACTATCTAATCCGGCACATTTTGACACCCCATTGAAGCCAATGTGACCTCAAGAAGCAAAGTTACAAGCATTTGATTAGACGAAGGTCCCGTTTTAAAAGTGACACACTGGCCTATTCAAAACTTCACGGACTAGACATTTGGTTTGAGAGTGGTAAATGGCTAATTTGTGTGTGCCTTTAATTTTTTTTTAAAAAGGAACAAAAGAAAACTGAAACCAAAAGAGCTGACAAATAAAATGGAAGTTATGAAAAGTACAGAGAAGTAAAAACTGAAATGAATACTGCTTTAAATAAAGTTTCATTGCAGAAACTGTGTTGTCTCTTTGTTGCGCTTGTTGGAATCTTTTTGCGCCTTGTATAGGCCAATTTGTCACTTTTAAAACGGGACCTTTGTCTATTCAATTGCTTGTAACTTTACTTCTTGAGGTCACATTGGCTTCAATGTGGTGTCATAATGTGCAGGATTAAATAGTGCATCTATTACAAAAACAAATTTACCCCAATATGGTTCAGTTTTGAAATTGTGATTATTTGTCCAAGTGTAAGGATACTTTATTGGTGCAGTATATAAACTGAGCTCAAAAAGAAACTTATAATTTTTCACAAGGTCATATTTTGAAATCCTGTCCATCAAATTGAACCAAAATTACACACCGATTTACTTCAATACTCTACTCTTAACACATGTCAGTAACCAAGCAGTTATCCAACTGACACAACAGCAAAATGCACTGACATGGGACAGCTTCCTGGACCACATTCACAGCCCAGCCCTGTTTCATGAAAAAGGTGTATGAAAAGCAGAAAGCAGCACCGTTTTATCATCTGTGCAAGGATCTTGTGTGCATTCTCACAGATTTTTTTGTCCTGGGTGCCAACTGTTGGGCTGTGAAAGTGAAGGAAGTCCAGGAAGCTGTCCCATGACAGTGCATTTTGCTGTTGTGTCAGTTGGACAACTGCTTGGTTACTGACATGTGTTTTGAGTAGAGTATTAAGGTAATCCTTCGTGTAATTTTGGTTCATTTTGATTGACATGACAGTATTTTAAGATATGACCTTGTGATTCACAAGTTGTAAAAAATTATAAGTTTCTTTTTGAGCTCAGTTTAATACAAAACTATATTAATTAGCAATTTTATATTTTTAATATATTTTTGAAAATGTTACATATCCCGGTAACAATCATTTTGATACACCCTGTATGTTACACGTATCAACACAGTGAACACACATTGTCTATTGGATATAGAACTTGACCTGACATTGCAAGGTAAGGTTGAATGATTTTAAGGTTGCCAAGGTAATTATTCTAAATATAAATTGGCTTTATGTAATAGTATAGGTTCATTGTACTACAGTCTACATATTGTACAAAATGTACATGTACACCAAGTGCAAAAAGTAGGGCTATTCCAGTTGAAATCCATACGCCCCCTATGAAAGGCATGACCTTAATATCCTACAGGGAGTGTGAATTTCAAATGGGGTTACCTGAATAGGTGACTCTATTTGAAATTCACACTCCCTGTGTTTAAGGTCTGTATAGGGGGTGTATGGATTTCAACTGGCATAGCCTATTATATTCTTGTTTCATAACTGCAATTTTGATATATGAGCCAGTCAAGCAGAATGCAGATCGAATAAAGCTGTACATATTTAAGTTTTAAAAAAACGACCTGACTTTCAAATCCTTACTGCTTTTTATTGTTTTCAATACCTAACATTACTAACAATGGCAGGATCTGAAGTTTCCCAACTTTGTGCTGAATTGTTTGGAGTCAATACATTTGGCTATTACATACATACATACATACATACATCGATTTATATTGCGCCTATACAATTTTAGCTCTAGGCGCATTACAATAAGAGAAAACAAAGAAAGAAATAGCAATGACAAGAAATGGATCAAATTGGAAAAAGATGGGTTTTTAAAAGCTTTTTGAAGCTGGCCAGTGTTTGGGCCTCCCTGATGTTGCATATTCCAGTTGAAATGCATGTATACATGCCCTATATCACATCAAAGACATGACCTTAATCTTCCGAGCAAAGGTTGTGAATTTCACATTGGGTTACCATTCGAAATTCACACTCCCTGTGTGGGAGATTAAGGTCATGTCTTTCATAGGGGGTGTATGGATTTCAACTGGAATAGCCCAGTATTCATTCAGCCAGAAAGTATGAGTTGTCCATGTATGCATAAGGGTGGTGCAATAATTATGTACCCCCGGGGGGGGTGAATTCTCAAAATGGTCTGCCAAAAATCGCTTGCTCCCCCCTTTGGCCGTGCCAAAAAACCTTTGCCCCCCTTCGACGTGCCAAAAACCTTTGCCCCCCCTTTGGCGTGCCAAAAATCTTTGCCCCCCCTTACACATGCAAGATTTTGGGGAACCCGAATTTAAAACCTTAAATTGTCTTAACATATAATGCGAAAGCGAAGCAGGAAATTTTGCATATTTGAACGTGTTCAGAACGTTTTCCCACGCCTTTTTAGGGCGTAATATAGAAACGGTGCCCAAAATATCTGTGCCAAAATTGCTTGCCCCCCCTTTCGACCTGCCAAAAATCGCTTGACCCCCTTTCGACCTGCCAAAAATGCTTGCCCCCCTTTGGCCTGCCAAAAATCTTTGCCCCCCTATAATTCACCCCGGGGTACACATAATCCACCCCTAATGACAAAGCAGTCTACAAAATTCAAGTGTATACATACTGTACAGACCGGTTTTAAAAACAAACACAATATAGGCCTACAATGTACATCTGATTTTCTCAATGTATGTTTACCAGATTTGAATAGCATTTATTCGACCTACATGTATTTATTAGCGTCCCAGTACTTGCCAATAGAAGTAAATTAAAGGAGACATACATGTATTTATTACCTACATCTAGTTGAACCATAATATTTTGAAAGTCAAATTGGACATTTCATACAAACCAACATTGAATTCAGAAAATTATGTGGAATTTGACAAAATGGGTAGACTATAACTTTGAGATACAGGTTAAAAATGTGTTGCATTGCAAATACTGTTTATTCTAGGAACTAGGTTATTATGCAATTCTGTAAATCAGCATCAAAGCATCAAAATTTTACCCCCCCCAGTGATATTGACCAGTTTGACATTTTTTTATGTCTTTAATACAATAATTTTCATTATTATGTTTTCAGGGTTATTAGGAATTAAGAAAACATAATAATGATAATATTGGATGGCTTATTTCGCATGATACCATAACATATCAGATTAAGTCATACAAATATCGAACTGCCGTTGGCTCGTCCGATATTTTTATGACTCATCCGATATGTTATGGTATCATGCTCAGCCATCCAATATTATATCAACATTAGTCCCATCCTGTAGGATTGGATGAACAAATTGTAATGCTGAAAACTGTAGATTGTACAAAAATAATTCATTCTGTTTCTGGTGTTGATGATTTTCAGATCAAGTATGATGGTGTTGGTTCAGAGCAAGCTGATATCAATGGTACTCTATCATGGGCCATGCAGCATGAATCCTTCTATTGGTTTGTGGATACTAGTATGAATAGCACCAACAGGAAGAGTTCATTCATCAGAAGTGAGGTAAGCAGGCCTGTAGCTAGGATTTATTTGGGGGGGGGAGGGGGAGGAGGTGCAGCAGATTCAAAAGTAGACCTTCTGTGAACTCTCCCTTCAAAGGGTAAATTTCAATGGTTTTACTAAAAAGAAAGTGGACCTTTTGTGAATTTCCCATCAAAAAGGGTTGACTTTCAAATTTTTTTACAAAAAGTTTACCTTTTTATTCATATTGGCATTTTTTTGCCACCCCCTTCCAGGGTACAGCTTTGGAGATAAGCCATTTGGAGGGCAATTTGGCTGGCCCAAATAAAGAAATACATAAGAATTAGTGGCCAAATATGTTGCTGCTTTTGTGGGAAGGCCACTCCCAGCAAATCATATTTACATACATGTATTGTCAAAAAAATTTACTTTCAGCCTTTGGGTCCAAAGAGAGTAAATTCTTTTCCATATCTCATCTGCCACAGAGGCTGTTGAAATGCTGGTAAGCCAGTTGCTGACCTCAGCAACTTGTCCTATAGAGACCACTTGACATTGTTTATCAACAAAGGCAAGGGGCTGGTCAATCGATATGCTTGAACGGACCGCTACACTGTTCAATGGCTTTCTTGTACTATATGAAATGTGTGTGGCCGATTTAAAATGCATGTGCCCTGAGCAAACTAATTTGCGCGCATACTGTCGGGCAATGACGTCACATGTCAAGTATATGGCCTACATGTACATGTATATGATTCTGGGTCGATGGAAAGTTCAGCATGAGCCCTGATAATACGTGTATACCCACAGTTCTATATGTACATGTACATATAATATTTTCATGAGAAATCCACTAGTGTTATCATTACTTTAATGATGTAACATGCTTAATATTGCATAGAAGCTATGCCTTCAGTTGTAATAAGCTCACTGTTCATGAAATACGCTCTTTAATTGCATGAATATGTCAGTTTGCATTTGTCACGGGTGTGCTTTTATTGAAATAGCAAATAATGACTTGCATACGGCTATTTTGACAGGTAATGTTTAAAGGCAATTTGATGAAATGAATCTTTAAAAGTAATTTATTTTACTGCATTGTATATATTGAAATAAACTGGCACTATATACAACCAAGAGGCTGAAGGACAATGAACATGTTTTTGAACACTGTACATATATACAGGCCTGTAGCACCCCCCCCACACACACACAAAAAAATCCACTAGAAGCATACATCTAGGTCCAATATTTTTGGAACATATAATGTAAAATATTCTATTTTTAAAATGATTTCACATAAGGTCCAATTTTTTTAGTGAAGATATTGAAAAAATACTGTACACCATATTAAAAAGGCATTTTGTGATCCACAGCCTCATCCCCCCACTTTTCTCAAAAAAAGTTGACATGTTTATACCACTGGCTACCTGTGGCTACATAATGTTTATGTACCAAAACTTTCTTGCAGATTAATTCGTTTAGCAAAAATATCGCCAAATTTGAATTACAACAGTGGCCTATGGAGCAGTGTAATACACTAAATCATGCATAACTAGCTTGGAATCAACTGAAATTTTGGGAATAAGCTTTTTTGTGGATACCTAATGAAAAATGTCTTAAAAAGAGGATGCTAGGATCACAAAATCCTCCTTATAAAATCTTATATTCTCACAGTTTTTTTTCTCTCGCATTTTGCAAATCCAGCCACCACAACTGTGAAATTAAAGACACATAAAATGGTCAATAATACATTGCATGTATGGAGCAGCATTAGTTGCAGAGCAATTGATAAATCTCCAATTGTTTCTTTTGCTGCAAATTGCAAAAAAATAATCTTAAAATGAAAATATTGGCATACAATTATAATAGTCCACCTTTGGTCATTGAAAATCCACAATACATGAGGTTCAAGTTCGTACACATTTATGACTTGCATTTTGTGATTCAAACTGAAAATTCAGGTTTGAGGATACACAGCTTCCTCAATGCAAACTTGATATCAAAATATACTCTGCCATTCATCATAGGGAGTTGTTTGACTTTAAAAGTGCTCTGAATGTGAACTTTGGGTGTTAGATATAAGTATGAAGATTTATATTTTATCAAACGTTGTCCAAGCTAGACATGGCTCTGACTCACTATGATAAATATAAAAAGGAAAAGATGGGGTTTACATGTACATGTATGCTGTGCTAATTCCTCTGGCATGGATATCAGTGATAGGCTGGGGATGCAGCTATTTTTACCATATATATTGGTAAAAATAGCTACGTATAATCAAATACCTTGCATAAAATCGGTGCAATTGTATGTACAATATGGAAAAGAGCCCTTAACTTAAGGAAATACATACAGGTTGGCATGTAGGATAATCATGTGGGACACTCAAGTATCTGCTACTGTTTATGTACGACGAAATATTTTCACACCATGCACCCACTGAAATTTCACCCATTTGTACTTGTAAGCAAAATCCCCCACCCCAAAACAAAAACATTTTACACCAAATTTAAAAAGCAGGTTATTAAAAACACAATCAGGAAAGTAGAGTCAACGGCAACCCTTTTCTAAAAAATCACAGATTTTGTGATCCCCATGAGTATATACACACACCTTTTCACATAAACAGTAGTAAGGCCCCCCCCACATGCATGATTTGGACCCCCCAACAGATAAGTATACCCATTTTATGCAGTGTTATGTTTTAGATATCTACTGTTCTACACCTATTTTGTCAGACATTTTTGAGTTGAATGAGTTTCTGTGAAAAGCTTTGGGACAGGGAAATGCGCTGTTGCTACAGGATATGTCACTTCAGATACAAAACGAGATATCTAAAAACTGACGGAATATTGCATTTTAATTTCTTTTTGTCAAATTGCCAAAAAAAAGTAAATGTCTATGCCTTAAAATCTTGCGAAGATTTTGGCAAGTTGTTTTGGCGATTTAAACCCCCATTTTTGTAATATTTTATGGCTCCCATGTCCCCTGGGCACAATGGCCAATAGAGTCTCATTTGATTTCACCAATCCATGCTATCTATAAAGGAAATGGCAATTATCATAGTGGCTATTATTTGGTACTTCCATGTAATTATGATGGGATTAAAGTGGTTGGATTTGGTACATGCTGTAGGGCTGTTACATGTATAGCAAAAAGGCGTACAGACTAGCTCTCCAAAATTTAGTTGATCCCGAGACCGAATGCATGGTCAAAGGCTTCATGTGCATTACAATAACATACAACTTATAAAATTGGTACCGGTACATCCGGGCGGTACATTATTTGAAGAAAAAAACAACAACATGTATTTAAAAGTTGTTGTTTTTAAAAAAAATTGTAAAACTTTTTTTCTCCCCTTAGGTAAGAGACTATATGGTCATTTTCACGGTAAAGGGTGTAACTTTTGATTTTTAGGGTCAAAATTTCAAACCACTTAAATATGTTTCTGTTTACTGTAATCATGCATAGAAGCAACTTAAATTCCAGTAAAATAGTGTTTCAAGGCTTAAACCTTTTGATTTCTGATAAAAATTTGACATTTCCATAACATTTTGGTTAAAATCTAAGAAAAAATGTATTTTACATAAGCTCAGAAAATTATGACATGAAAGCTGGAATACATGTGAAATCCCATTCCAAAGTAAGTCAACAGATATAAGTTAAATTTTATACCATGTTTTGCTATGTTTGTAATTGCAATTTTGAAAATTTTTAACATCAAGGGTCATTTGCAATGGAAATTTCCCAACCTTAAACATATTTTTTAAGTTTTAATTGGGTTCCTAAAATAATTTAAATGTCTAACTTCATGTACAAATACTACTTGATGAAAGGAACCTCCCAGCCAAGTTTCACAGAAATTGGAGTTATTTTTTAGAATTGGCAATTCAAGCGATTTGTGTTTCGGAGGCTTCAGTTAACAACACAGGTGATCATAAAAGTAAAATATTTGGCTAACTACTACAAGTTGACATGAAAAAATAGGTAAAAATATCACAATTACCAATTTTCATGCTTTGCTTCTAAGTATTGAATTTCAGTTGTGACAAAAATTAAATTATCACAGCAAGTCATTTTTTTTGTTTGGAGGCTTCATGTTTACAATGGTTAAACATGGCAGAAGTAGTTTTTTTGAAAACAACACTGTTGGGATCATCTAAGCTGTTATTTTCTTGTGTGTATTGAATCAATGATTCTATGCGGCAGATATTGCAGATTTATAACATGATCATTTTTTCACCCATTTGTTAAGTATGGTGTTATTTGCATGTGAAGCCTCCGAAACGGGCTTTCTTGGATATCAGTATATTTTTCAAGCATTAACCATAATATCAATTTTTTTTTAATTTATGACATTCTGCACATATCATGCAACAATTACAATGCAGATATCAATATGGAACATACCAATTTAGATATGCATAGATGATAATTAAGTTTACTGTTGTTTCGGAGGCTTCATTTGTTTCGGAGGCTTCAATTGTTAACGGAAAGTTTGTATTGGGTCCCATTTTCAAACGGTGATATATATCTCCATGATTTAAAAACAAGTGACTTGAGGATCTACTTTGCTACATTTTGATAAATAGATTGGATGAGCTCTTTTATTTATATTTGCCCAAGCTTGCTGAACAGTTTGTTTCGGAGGCTTCAAAAAGTTAACGGAAAATCGGCTCTTTGAAGTCAAGATTTTATAAAAATTTTAAAAGCTTGCAAATCAACTAATTTTTGTTACCCATTTCAAGTTAAGATATCAACTGTTATGAATCAAGAAGAAGTGAAGAAATAACCAAGAATTATGAACCAAAGCTATACCCACAAAGTTTGTTAACAATTGTTAACGGAAAATGAAGCCTCGAAACGACAAATATCAAGTCCGGTTCTCAAAAATACAGGGCTGTTCACAATTAAATCTAATGTGGCAGTGTTTACTGAACATATGACCGTACTTTCAGGATAAGAAAAATTATCCATGAACTAACTGAAGAAAACACAGGGTTTTACAAAAATGTTACTGTTTTTTACTGTTTTTCAAAATGGCAATATTAGGTACATTTAAGCCTGCTAAAACTGAACGCAGTAACTCCCGAAGATGATTATGCTACCCAAGGTAGCTGCTAACTAGATGACTTATGTGGCCAAAAATCATGGAATTCTGTGGCTTTATTAGAAAACTACGGATCAAAATGTTAAAAATCCAAAGTTACACCCTTTACCGTGAAAATGACCATATGCAATCACTTTTCTGTATGTAGGGGTGTGTGGGTGTATGTGTATTTGCATACCAATATAAGAACTTTGCTAAAACAAGTTTCAAAAACGATTGATGCACACCATAGTATAGAATTCTATTACCTCCACGACCCATTATTCAAAATCGCGCACTGTGATTTGTTGAAACGCGTCACGTGAAAGACCATTAATTAGCAATAAAGTGCCCAGGGCAACGAACTTTATGTTCTTCTCGCATCACAGCGCACAGCAAAGGGCGATGCAGTATATTAGCGTCGTTACGCATTCTACGCAAAGCATTACACTTGGTTACGCGTTCTGCAATACTCGCTATCACTTACGCTTTGGCTACGCGTAGGCACTCCACCTTGAGGAAAACAACTTGAAATATTTGGGCAAAAATGTGACATTTTCTCTTTGAATCACACTATTTTGTGGTAATAGAATTAGAAATAAAGGGTGCAGCATTATCCTTTACACGCATAATAATGTCTCGGCAGTAAAACGTTTAAATAATGGGTTCGGCTGCGCCTCACCCATTATTTACGTTTTACTGCCTCGACACATTATTTTCGTAAAGGATAATAATAATAATAATAATAAACCATGCTTATATAGCGCTTTACACCAAAGTCCCTAAGCGCTTAAACAAATTATACATAGACAAAAACATAACAAATAAACATTAGTATGCAATTTTAAATAAATAAGTTTTCAGAGATGTTTTAAACTGATTAACAGTCTGAGAGTTTTTCACATGTAATGGTAAACTGTTCCAAAGTTCAGAGGCAGCAATAGAAAATGAGCGATGACCATACTGAGTAGAATATGATGAGCTAGTTAGACGAAATTGTGTTGACGATCGAAGACTACGTGGAGGCGTGTAATGCTGTATGAGTTCTTGTAGATAGACAGGTGCAAGATCATTAATACATTTATAAGTGAGGAGGAGAACTTTGTATATAATGCGGTATTTCACAGGTAGCCAATGTAAATCATGAAGGATTGGAGTAATGTGATCACGCTTTCTTAGTAAGCGAAATTAATCTGGCAGCCGAGTTTTGAATTCGTTGGAGTTTGGAGATCTGTGAGTCGGGTAAACCATAAAGAAGACTATTGCATTGGTCAAGGCGACATGTAATAAAAGCGTGAACAAGCATTTCAGTACAATTTTATCAAGATATTTTCTGATCTGGCCAATTTTATACAGAGCAAAAGATGCTGAGCGACAAATGTTATTAACAAAAGAATCCATTCTCAGATCATTCTGGACAATTACACCAAGATTGCGAGCATTATTTACAGGTTGGATAAATGAGTCACAAATTTGAACAGGTGGTAAAGGTGAATTGTGTCTAAAACGAGATGTGATATGGATTACTTCCGTTTTGTCCTCATTTAGTTTTAAATCGTTCATGTTTGACCAGGTTTTAATGTCGTTTATACATCTTTCAAGATAATGCATTACCCTTTATTTCTTAAATATAGTACTATAAATTTGGTCAAGATTAAGTCCACATATACCTTGTATTCTTGGAAAACCTTGTCTCAAAAAGTACAGCCATTCATTAATTTCAGTCAAGGTTAAAGTTTTTTTCTGTCTTTTGTCCTACTGTATGAAGATAAGCTTAATTGATAACCAAAGTTGGTCATCATTTGTTTTATACCCGTTTTTATACCAGGGTTGTTGTAGTTTGTTGAAAGTCATGGTCACTTCATTGACTGATAACTAGTTTAATTGAACTATTCACAGAAGTCCTTCCATTTATAAGGTATTCAGGATAAATTTAGCTGTTTGGTCTTTATTCACTGAAGACCTTCAGTTATGCCAAGATTTCAAACTTAAATGTTACAACTTGTCAATGGGCAAGTGCCTAATTAAAGCCTTGGACCATAATCACCATATAGCCTAATACCTAACAGTCAACAATGGTAACTTCTGAGTAACATTCATGAAATTTCTCAAAATATGGCTTTTTATTTTGTGTATCATGGTCCATTACATCTCACTTGGTGGTATTATAACATGTCTAATGGTGGCACCCATGGCCACTTCACAAATTGTTTAATTTGAATTAATCAATTCAGTAATTAGTCACTGTTTAAATACCTAATCATTTACCTGAACCCTGGCCTTTAGTGTGTCTAACTGATTTGGAAATTATAACTGATTTGACAATTATTTCTACTGTCTGGATATTTGTCTGAGAAAATTGTGCTGTCATACTAAATATTCACAATAATTGTCTGATTGATTGATTGATTGATTGATTGATTGATTGATATGACATTTTGAACCACAATTTGTGACATATCTGCTTGGCTGAATGTTAACCTTGACTATTAGACATTGCATTAGGTCAAAAAAATGTTGTGCTTTTAGCCCGTTTTTTCTTGTTTTTTACTGCTACATGGCTAAAGCCTTATACACCATGATCTACATGTACCTACAGGGTGTCCCAAAAGAAAGAGGCCCCTCTTTGCGCCCTCTTTTTCTCCTATTTCTGAAAAGTTGATTAAATATATTTTGGTTTGTAAAGAAACCTTTAAACGTTAGCTTTAATAAACCGAAACAATTATTTCAATCGACTCACAACTTTTGAAGATATGCCCTTTTGGATAAAAGTACCTGTTTTTCACTCTGTCCACGGATAGTAAACAGAG
Source organism: Amphiura filiformis (assembly GCF_039555335.1). Classification (NCBI taxonomy): domain Eukaryota; kingdom Metazoa; phylum Echinodermata; class Ophiuroidea; order Amphilepidida; family Amphiuridae; genus Amphiura; species Amphiura filiformis. The sequence continues at coordinate 77,141 of NW_027305700.1, forward strand.
CGGTTGGGATGGCTCATGCTGTGGAGTGGCCTGCACGATCACCAAACTGCACACCACTTGATTTTTTTCCTTTGTAGCAATATCCAAGATCTTCGCAAACGTATTACTGAATGCATTTGCAAGTATCCGGTGCACAAGGATGGTACGCAATGCAATTGATGCAATGAGGACCAGGGCTGAAACCTGTATTCGCCAAGGAGGCAACCAGGTAGAGGGCAGAGCAGCACAGTAAACTCACTTCAGAAGAATCAAAGACAAACCAAACAGCCTTTTAGGGCTACCTTTTATCCTAAAAAGATAAATGACTTATATTGTAAATTTAAAAAAAAAAAAAAAGCACGAAACAGAATAAAACAAAAGGCATAAACAACCAAGAAAAACTAAGTAATTGCAAGTAAAGCAGAAGAAGTCTCATTCGGCATCCATTTTACCCACAAATTAATGACACTATTAACAAAATCCATTGCCCATAAACCCACCGGTAAAGCCCATTCCATAAATAAAGTTATTTTATAAAGTTATCATTGAGGAATGTGTGATATTCATGCATGGTATGTGTACTCCTTTTCAATCTTTGAAGTAGCCAAACCTTCTCCGTGGACAAAGTGAAAAACAGGTACATTTCTTTAAAAGAGCATAACTTCAAAAGTTGTGAGCCGATTGATATAATTGTTTTGGTTTATTCAAGCTAACGACTCAAAGTTTCTTTACATATCAAAATATATTTGATCAACTTTTCAGAAATAGGAGAAAAAGAGGGCGCAATGAGGGGCCTCTTGTTTTTGGGACACCCTGTATCATTATTTCATGTTGATTTACCCCTATATGGCACTTTTATAGCTACATGTACATTGTACATGTACATGTATAAAACAAGATACTAATCGTACAGGAGTGATCAGCATGATATGGTTCAATGCAGAGATACTGTGTGAACATACAGTGAAGTGTGATATTAAAAAATTGTTTTAACCTATTGCTATGGTAGTTAATCCTGTTACATCATCACTTCTACGAATAGTAGAAATATAATAAAAACCTTCAGACAATCAGGAAATTCCATGTAATACAAAGTTGAGCTGGAATAGGCCAGGGTTAAGGCCATAATCTTTTTTGGAAAAAAAAAAAAGAGGTAGAAGAGAAATGCATAAATTCACAAAGATTAAATGTGTTCACAACGTTAAACATGTTATGTTAGTAGTTCAAAGAAATGTCATAGAAATCTTTAGACAATCAGGAAATTCTATGTACTGTAGGACAGAGTTGAGCTGAAATAGGCCAGGGTTAAAGCCATAAATGAGCAATCTTTTTGGAAAAAATAACAATTATAACATAAGTTTGCTCAGGAGACAATGATGTTAAACTACCGTAATACCCAGTCTACAAGCATATAATAGTGTTTTTTATAAAAGCTTAATTAATTTGAAGCAAGCGTTAATATACCAATACAATTGATCGGTCTTAAAATAATACTTGTTTGTATATGCTTGGATCCGTAATTTATTTGCTCAAACTCCATAATGGCGACTGGATTAATGTAGCTTTCATCAGAAGCACACTATATGCTTGTAGACGGGGTTTTACGGTATTGTGTAATTGCTGATGAATGGTTTTTTTTAAATCTTTTTCATTGTCCAGGTGTATTTTGGCAAGCCGATAGATGAAAGCACATCCCTCGACGCACATGAACAGTTCCAGGAGTATAAGAAATTTATTGAGACTTACGTAAAGCTCCTCGAGAAGAAATCAACAAGGTATGCAATCAGAGGTTGCGATAGGTCTACAAACAGGAGTCATACTAGGGGTCAAAATTTAAAAAATGTGCCTATTATTACCCCCTGATTCCCAATAACATGACCCCTGTATACAATTACCCAAAGCTTTATTAAAGCCATATAGAATACACTGTAGAAGGGGATGTTAATCATTTAACACTAAATATTGTATTATAATTATTAACATGTTTGGATAATTTGATTTAGCATGTTGAAGTGTTAACCCTATTCTATTACCCCCACAAAAGTGGTATATTTGAGTGGTGTGGAGGTATCATATTAACTACTGCGTTGCAGTGTTATTGGTTGGGTAAAAACCAATAAGTGGCATACCATTGGCAAGCTTGGACTTTAAGCTTTTAGAAAAACAATTTAATATTTAATTATGTAAATATTATGCAAATTAGCTCATGAATAATTAATGAGCTCATAGCCAAATATGATCAAAAAATTATTTTCATTTACAATTTTGAAGTGTATGAGTACATCAATGTGGCATTTTTATGCACTTTTAAATACACTGCCGTGTTTCTACATATAATAAAAAGAAATCCGAGTTACTTTGGACCATATTTAAAAAGTTTATGGACATTTTTGGGCTATTTTTAGGGCAAAATTTGGCCTAAAATGGTCAAAATATGCAGGTTTCAACATTTTAAACCATTTTATGATGTGTTAATGGTAGTTGTATTAGGAAAAAAAGGTGTTTTGTTGATAGAGAAGTGATAAATTATCAAAACTATTCCAAAGATAAGACCTTATTTGTGTAAATAATTTTTTACATGCATATTAAGCCATTTCGTGCCATATGGCACGAAATTGATAGGGGGTAATAAAATAGGGTTAATCTTTCCATGTTAATCTTTAACATGTTCAGATGTTTAAAATTGTTTGACATGTACATGTACAAAGTTAACATGTTAGAACATGGGTACAGTGGCACAGCGGTTTAACACTTTGACTCATAATTGCAAGGTGGCTTGAGGTCTTGGGTTTGAATCCCTGCGACATCAACATTTTTGAAATTCGCGATATAAGGCCAAAAAAACATGTTTGTTTCCTGTAGCAGGTCAAAAAAGTCAAATGCGAAATGCGGTTTTTTATTTTTTAAATCCATGCCTTGAACTTTTTTAATGCGAATTGGAATGGGAGTAATTTACAGTGGGTTTCTCCGACACCCACAAAAAATCATATTTCTTCATGATCCCCTTTCAACCTGCAAATTAAAAAAGTATTTAAAAAAATGTGTGATGTTTTCTCCAGTAGTTTTTCACTAAACACGTTTGTGCAATGTGTTAATGTTTACTCCAGTAGTGTTTTGTATTATTTTTTGTGATTTTTCGGGTTTTTCTTCTTTTTTTTTCCTTTGTAAGTGAATTTTTTTTTCAAATGCGCACAATAAGCCTTCAAAAACGAAATGCGCGCTACAGGAAACAAATTTGTTTTTTTTGGGGGCGAATACAAATTTTATGACAAATTATTATAAGAAAATAATGAAGGGAAGGCAACCAGTCTTGATCACTAGTTTAAATAGCTAATTAATTACATATTCTCTGAATGCCTTCCTCTTCACAGTGAAGTACTCGTCCTCTACGGTGGCACAGAAATCTTTGACTATGAAGTGAGTACAACCATCCATCATGACTTGATGCTAGCCATTCCATGCATCATCAGCATCACCATCCTCCTCTTCATCTTGACATCGTTCTCCATCTGGCTCACCATCTGTGGATTTGTCAGTATTCTACTCAGTTTTGCCTGGGCGTATTTTGTGTTTCATGTGCTGTGTGGTATTGATGCACTGGGGTTGCTGAATTTGGTATCGGCATTTGTGGTGATTGGAATAGGTAAGGACAAGGGAATACAGAGGAAGTAGTGCATGCGCATCGTATGCTCAATGGTTAAGGTTTTTGACTCTGGTGCAAGAATTGGTTCAATTTAACAAAATTATCCCATCTCTTCATTACTGCATTTGAACTATGAGCCAGATGCAGCAGATAACAAAGACCTGGCTGCCAGTTCCAATCAGGTTAAAGCCTGGCTGTCTGAACAACTTACTCTGGGCATCAAGGAAGAACAGTGTCTAACATTGAATGATTTACTCAGTTTAAACAAGAAATACAAGAATGCACCATCAAAGAAATGCTAAGTCAGTGTGTCTTGCTAGCAGGTCTGGAGCCTATCAATAGGAGTTGCAAAATCAGTTATAAAAATGTTAAACAATATGAAGGATTTTTAACTGAGCCACTGTGTATAAAATTTACGTATTTGTGACCAGCTCCAACAAAACCTGGAACAAGTCACAGGCATATTTTTTAGTTACAGGCCTTTAATGATGACATTCCAATGAAAAAAATCACATTTGGGAATTCTTAATTAAATGGTATTTGACTGTGGGACAAAGTAGACTTTCATATCCTTTTTATTTACTAAAACGAGGTTTATTTAATCAATGATTAACAATTGAACTATGATAATCCCTATTCTATCCTGTATAAGGCAGGAAACTAATCAGCCCATTGCTCAGAATGGTAATTTGACAAAAATATCAACTTGAAGGTATCATTTACAAAATTATCCATATCTTGAAAAGTATTGATGTTGTGTATATAATTTTGGTATCATTTTAAAGCTTATTGGCTAGTGCTTACATTTTTATTCAAATCATGAAATGTCAAAAATGTGACTTGTCACACTGCTAAAATGTAGTTTGAATTAAAACAAATGAAATAAACAAAACAAATATGATATAAAGACACACAATTAAAACCAAATGACAAAAACAATGAATCTCAATAACCTCACCGTATAGCATAATGGGCTATTCAATTTGAAATCACACTACCCCTGTGAAAGATTTTGGAAATACCTGCCACAGGGGGAGCATGAATTTCAAATGAATGAGCACATTAGGTAGCTCCATTTGAATTTCACACACCCTCTGAGAAAGATTCAATCTGAATCTTCCCCTGAGGGAGAGTGAGTTTCAAATGCAGCTACCTAATGTGCTCATTCCATTTGAAATTCATATTCCCTCTGTGGCATGGCAGGTATTTCCCAAATCTTTCACAGGGGTAGTGTGAATTTTAATTGGAATAGCCCAATACATTGACTAATTTTATGTTTTCGCTCTATTATTGACAGGTGTGGATGATGTGTTTGTGTTTGTCAACACATTTCGGCAAGCAGATCACATCTATGACTCCAAACTGCGGATGGCTTACACAGTGAAGACAGCAGGTACTGCAACGTTCTTTACTTCTGTGACAACTGCTGGGGCATTTGCTGCTAACATGGCATCACAGGTAAGGGGGAAGGTACCATCTAGTTCAAGAAAGTTCCGTGCTTGTGCCCTGTGAGCGAGCTTGAATTAGGCCGATGCCTGTGCAGAGTTCAATCCTCGCTCATAATATGAGCATACAAAGAATTGGGCTATTCCATTTAAAATCCACACTATCCCTGTGGAAGATTTTGGAAATATCATCCACAGGGGGAGTATGAATTTCAAATGGAATGAACACATTAGGCAGTTCCATTTGCAACCCACCCTCCCTATGTGAAAGATTCAGGTTGAATCTTTCTCAGAGGGTGTATGAAATTCAAATGGAGCTGCGTAATGTGTTCATTCTATTTGAGATTCATACACCCCTGTGGAATATATTTCCAAAATCTTCCACAGGGGTAGTGTAGATTTCAAATGGAATAGCCCAATAATGCAATTTGTCGGCATTTACGCGATTACACATACTTTACTGGATATGTGTTACACTTGCATTTCCCTAATGAAGGTGGTGTTTAGCTGACTTATGGTCTATCCCCATGGGCTAAAAAAAGTCCTACCAATCTTAGTTTGAGTGTTACCAAAAGACTTCAGTACCAAGTAGTGCAGGTAGAAGTAAATTGGTCTATCAAGAAATATTTTTTGAATGAGTCCAAAACAAGCACACAAGAGTGGGAGTGAAGTCAGGGTTGTCATCTTGTAGTCACAGCCCAATTGTGGAAGGAGCGCAAATATGGGGAAGCTAATGTTGCCATGAATTGTGATGCGATCAAGCAAAATGAGTCGGATATCGGTAATAATGATTTTGAGATATAGCCAATAAAGTATTCAATTTCTTTTGTATTTTATTGTTCTGAGCAACACTAGAATGGCTATGTCTCTGGAACCGTAAGTCTAATTATGATGGGTTTTCAGCAAAATTAAGCTCTGAGATTGGCTCGTGTAATAAAATGAAAAAACAAGTTATGATTTGATCGACATCAGACTCATTTTGCTTGATCGCATCACAAATGGAATCGCATTAGACAAAACAACAACAAAATGGTTTGAGAATCACTAGATGTTAGATTGCATCAGGCCTGCAGCCAGGTTTTTAGGGATGGGACATGTGGGATTGGATTGATTGGTTGTTCTAAAATCAAACAATTCAGAAATCTTACAAAAATGTGGGATGTTTTGGGCTAGCAATATATGAGATTCATCACTAGTTAAAGGCTGGGGTATGAACGTTTGGACAGTATTTTTTGTGGGACATAAAAGCACATCAGACATATCGAATTGCATTCTGAATACGAAGAATATCCTTCTGATATCAAATCATTTTGATGTTTTGAAGTTTGGACTATAGTGCACATTTTATGGCAAATGATTAAAAATTAATATTTTTGATATTTAACATTCCTTGAAGTAAACTTTATAAATCTAATTATATGTACTTAAAGTGTATATAGCAGGGATGAAAAGCCGACGATCAATTGGAAATTTTGACCTTTCGTATTGAAGATATGGATTTTCCCCCAAAACACCAACAAATTTAGGTCTTTTGGGGAAAAAATGTATATATATGAAAGGTTTAAATTTTTAATTGATCATCAGCTTTTCATCCCAGCTACATACAATTGAAGTACATATCATTAGATTTATAAAGTTTACTTTGAGGACTTGTAAAAATGTAAAAAATATCAAATTTTAATAATTATTTGTCATCAAATTTGTATTATATTGCGAATTTCAAAAAATCAAAATTATTTGATATTAGAAGGACATTCATCATATTCAGAATGCAATTCGATATGTCTGGTGTA